>NC_056744.1:72305407-72392907 GCF_019279795.1 Protopterus annectens | reverse complement strand
GTAGCACTCAGCTGGCCTGAATACCAGAGTCTTGGATTCCTGCGTCAGATGCTGTCTCTCCTTCCATGACGTCAGGTCGTCGGGGGTATAACATATGCAGCCAATGCCATTATATCAGTTTCTTGCCCCAGATGTCAGGTGCCCCCACAATGGGAAGCAATTGTATGCTATGGTACACCTCCATCAAAAGGCAAATACACTAGAAAACTTAAATACACCAAAGAAAGAAAGGTAGAGCAAAGAGAAGTCAGGGGGCTGGGAGGGAGGGTAACCAGGACTGCAACAGTGAATACACTCGAACATCTACATTTATGGTAAGTGTATGCAACTGTACTATGTTTTTCATGTTTCACTGTTGCAGTCATAACATTTGGGTTGATTCCCAAAGCTAAGAAAGGCAGGAGGAAGTTAGAGAGCATTAGGGCCATCTATTAAGCCCTGCAAGACTGCAGTGGCAAAACCAGCTCTGGATTTAGAAAAAATAGGCATGTGGTAATGCTTGGTGAAGTATGTACAGAGCTCCAGGTAGCAGCTTCTAGGATGTCCCTGGTAAGGACTCCCCTGAGAAAGGCTGTAGAGGCAGCTGCTGCCCTGGTGGAATGTGATCTTATCCCCAGTGGGGTAGGTTTTCCATGGTGCTTGTAGCAGTTTGCTTTGAAATGGCCTTCCTCTCTGCCCCTGCAGCAAAGCCAACTAGCAGCTGTTCAGATTTTGAGAGGCTTAGTCCTGTCCAAGTAAAATCTAAGTTGTCTGTGAACATCTAAGGAGTGCAGTATCTGTTCCCCTTTGTTCTGTGGATTAGAAAAGAAGGTTGGCAATTGAATGGACTGATTAAGAGCCACACTGGATACCACCTTAGGCATGAGAGAGGGATTGGTTCTGAAGGACACCCTGTCCGCATGAAAGATGATGAAAGGCTCCACTGCCATAAGGGCCTTTAATTCAGACACCCTTCCTTCTGAAGAGATTGCTAAAAGGAAGGCTGTTTTCCAAGAAAGGAATTTTAACTCTGCACTTGCAGGTGGCTCAAAAGGAGGTAGAGTGAGTTTTTCCAATACAAAATTAAGGTCCCAGGGTGGAGTTGGGGCTCTCCTGGGTGGTATTAAGTTTTTGGCCCCTATGAGGAACTGCTTAAGCAGTGGACGAGAAAAGAGGGGTGGTTCTGTGTTGTAATGAGCTGAAATGGCTGAGACATGAATTTTGGAGGAAAAGGAAAGGCGTGAAGCATCTCGGTTAAGTATTGAATAATCTGAGGTAAATTGGGCGCTGCTGTGCCCATCCCTTGAAAAATGGAAAAGATTCTGTTCCTGGAACCAAACTCGACAGAATCTTTTCCATTTTTCAGCATAAGATTTTCTAGTACTAGGCCTCCTTGCCTCCAGAATGACATCCAGTTTACTGAGGGATGGTAATGGAGAGATCAGGTAATTAACCAGGCTGCCAGGTTAAGGGTTTGAAGCTGAGGATGCAGAATCTAGCCCTCCTGCTGGGGCAGCAGGGTAGGGGTCTGAGGCACGTGCCAGCAGTGACACACTGTGCAAGAGGGGGTACCAGTTTTGGCGTGGCTAGTTTGCTGCAATCAGTAACGTCCTTGGTTTGTCCTCTTTGATCTTTAGTAGTACCTTGGAGAGGAGGAAAGGCATAAACTGATAGATTTTTCCAGTTGAAGGACAGGGCACCCACTTTCCAGGCTTGTTTGTGGGGAGTACTTGTGCAGAATTTGTCCAATTGGTAGTTCTGGGGGGAGGCAAACATGTCTATATCTGGGCTCCCCCGTTTGTTTATCAACATGTTGAAAGTCTTTGGTCCCAGTTTCCACTCGTGTGGGTCCATGAGATTTCTGCTTAGTTCATCTGCCAGTGTATTTAGCTTTCCTGGCAGGAACTGAGCCTGTAGGTGCACTTGGTAGCTCAAGGCTGTGTTCCACAGAGCCATGACTAGTCTGCAGAGGGGAGTATGAATGGGTACCCCCCTGCTTGTTTATGTATCACATAACAGTGGTGCTTGTCCATCTTTACCATTAATTGTCCTATAAGAATGTGGCCCTTGAAGGTTGTCAGAACATTCTGACAGCTAACATTTCTTTTTGATTGATATGCAGGTGCATTTGACTTGGGTTCCATTTGCCCTGAATGAACTTCCCTGCCAGGTGAGCCTCCCCATGCATAGTCTGATGCGTCTCTTAGGGTTTGGGCGACAGGGGGTGGTGTGAAAGGTAGTCTCTTGTTTTGGTGGCAGGCCTCTGCCCACCAAAGGAACTCTAGGCATCGGCAAGGTATGATAGGAATCATTGTTTCCAGGTCTTGAGAATGCTGACACCATAGGCTTTTTAGAGACCACTGTAGTTTCCTAATATGCAGCCTTGCATATGGAATTAGAAGAATGCAGGTGGCCATGAACCCCAAGGCTTGCAGTATTGGTCTTGCAGACAGCAGGGTTTTTGTGGCCACTTGTTTGAAGTAGTTTGTCAAATTAATTTGTTTTTCTGGCATGAGGTAAGCCATCTGGGAAGTTGTATTCAAGCTTGCTCCCAGGAATATAATTTGTCGGCAGGATACCAGGTGTGATTTCTTTTCGTTTATGGTGTACCCCAGACAAGTTAGAACCCTTTGTACAAAGGCCAGATGATTCAATAGTATGTCCAGGCTTTCTGCCTGAATTAGACAATCGTCCAGGTATGGGTATATTTGATTATTTCTTTGCCTGCAAAATGCAATAACTGGAGCTAGGCACTTTGTGAATACCCTGGGTGCAGTAGATAAGCCAAAGGGTAGTGCACAGAACTGATAGTGCGTGTAAGCCTGCTTTGAAGCGTAGGTATCTTCTGCAAGATTCCCTGATTGGGATGTGCAGGTATGCTTCTTTTAAATCTAGTGTTGCCAACCAGGCATCTTTGCCTAGCATAGAAGTAACTGGTGAAGAGTCAGCATCTTGAATTTTATCATCTCCAAATAGGTGTTTAGAGTAGACCGGTCTAGGATAGGAAGCCATGAATTGTCTTTTCTGGGTATCAGGAAAAGTCTCGAGTATAAACCTTGTTCCTTTTCCTCTTCTGGTACCAGTTGAATAGCCCCCTGGTACCAGTTGAATAGCCCCCATGCTTAAGAGAGAAAGTACTTGTTTTTGGGACTCTGCCCACTGATTTGGGGGTAGGTCCGGCCACCCGCTTGGTGTTGGCAATGTGTGGAAGTGAAATCTGTATCCCCGGGGCACTATATTTAAAAACCCATTTGTCCTGGGTAATGAGTTCCCAATTCTTTGCATGAAGAGCAATCTTTCCCCCCAAAGGGGCAGTAAGTTAAGTGCTTAGAAATTTTAAAATGAAGTCACTGAGACAGTTTACCACACGGGGGGGGGGGGGTCTTATTCCCAGATTTGGAAGTGGAGGCCCCCCCCACTGCTTAGTTCTGTGTGTCCCCTGGGACTGAAACCTGGGGTTTTTGCTGCGTCTGGGTGTGGCTTGAGAAGACCTGGAAGGGGCTGAAAAGGACCCATTCTTAGAGGGCCAGTGCCTACTAAATCTAGGAGGTAGATTTAGCTTTACCTTCCATCTTTTTAAGAACATCCTCAGCCTTGTTGCCAAACAGGCGGTCCTGATTTAAAGGAGCATCCAACAATTTCTTGTAAAGACCCTGGGTGCAGTAGATAAGCCAAAGGGCAGTGCAGAGAATTGGTAATGCATTGAGCCAGCCTTGAATCGGAGGTATCTTCTGCACGATTGTCTGCTTGGGACATGCGGGTATGCCTCTTTTAGGTCTAAAGTCACAAGCCAAGCATTCTTGCCCAGCATGGGCAGAAGCTGCTGCAAAGTCAACATTTTGAATTTTGGTATATCCAGGAATGTGTTCAAAATAGATAGGTCCAGTATTGGTCTCCAGGCCTTGTCCTTTCTGGGTACCAAGAACAGTCCTGAGTAAAATCATTGTCCCTGCTCTTGCACTTGTTGAATGGCCCCCATGTCCATGAGGGATGATGCTTGTTTTTTGAGCTTCTGCCCACTGATTTTTTGGGAGATCTGGCCATCCGTTTGCCTTTGGCAGGGTATGGAAGTGGAACTTGTAGCCTTGTGATACTATATTTAGAACCCACTGGTCCTGGGTTATAATGTGCCAATTTTGTGAAAAAAGTGCTAATTTCCCCCCTGAGGGTGCTGCTAGGACACAAGTGCTTGGTGCCGGCAGGGGGAAGTCGATGGGACTGTTTGCTGTATGGTTGAGATTTGTCTTCTCCAACTTTGGAGGTAGAAGCACCCCATTGCTTTGACCTGTATGAACCTTGCGCCTGGGATCTGCCCCTTTGAGGTCTGTCTGACACAGGAAAGGACCAATTCTTTGTAGGCAAATGCCTACTAAACCTAGGTGGCTGTACTTGTAAAAAAATCTTTGACAGTTTGCATAGATTTAGCTTTGTCCTCCATTTTCTTCAACACCTCTTCTGCCTTAACACCAAAGAAAGTATCATGCTGTAAAGGTGCATCTAAACAATATTACTTAACATGATCAGGCAGATTTGTTCCTTTAACCAAGCATGCCTTCTAATTACTGAACCCGTAACTGCGGCCCTGCAGAAGGCCTCCAAAGAATCAAACCCACATTGCAAAGTATGCTTTCCAACTTGTTCAGCTGCATGCAATAAATCCTACATCTCCTTGTTTTCTGCACAGAGTTTAACAACATTTTCTGTTTAAGCAATGCCATGACATGTTGCTGATATCTGAGCATATGAAACTGACAGTTTAAGGCCCTTATAGCCAAGGTAGCAGATGTGTAAACCTTTCCCCCCCCCATCTATCCAGTGCCCTAGAATCCCTGTCAGAGGGAGTAGGGTTTTTTTGCAGCGGAAGCCTTAACCCCTTTGAGACCCTGTGAAATAGTTTCTGGGTCTGCAGCAGGGTTTTTAAAAAGGAATTTGCGGGAGTCAGGAACCCTGGAATTTGTGAGAGTCCGGAACCCTGTAATATCTGTCAGGCTTAACAGGAGCTGGAGCCAAGGAGTTAGGGGTCAAACTAGACTCTGAAAACACATCTACAATGTCTAACACAGGTGGAATGGCCAGAGGCCTGTGTTGAGGTAGTAAAAGTTTCCTGAGCCTCTTTTTAGATTCTGAAAAATCTTGGCTCTCCCAGTGGAAATGCTCCCTCATGGTATGCAAGGTTTCCCCAAAAAAATAGTCCTCTAGAGGAGAAGCTGAAGGTATAGATTCTTCAGCATCAGAATCCTCATTTTGGGGGGGGGGGTATTCCTGATCAGAAAGAGGAATCAGAAGAAATAGAAACCTGATCTGAAGATTCATAGTCAGTCTGTCTCTTGCCTAGCCCTCTTATCTGGGGGGGGGGGGGGGGGGCTGTGACCAAGGTAATCAAGTCTTCGGCCATTTTGAGCATCTGTTTTTTGGGCATAGAGGCCTGTCCACGTGGCTCTTGAGTTTGTTTCTTTACTTTATAAGGTGCTTTAGTCATTGCCTTTGAAGCTGAAGTCAGTTTAAATGTAAACATGTTTAGGTCTGAATACACACTCAGAAGCCGGTGCCTGCTCAGCGGCTCCGGACCCATCTTTAGGGAATAGTGTCCAAGGCTCCAATACCTTGAATTTCCAGTGGCATAGCAGACTCCATGTGGGAGTCGGTTGTGGCCTGCGACTCTAAAGTAGCGGGCGTCAGGGGATGCAAAAGCGCCTCACTGAGAACCGGCAACTGGCTTAAGAGAAGCATAGTCGTCAGCTTTGAACCTTGGTTGTTTATTTCTCTCCTTTTCTTTGCGTTTTTTGCGAACTCCGGTAGTTGGATGGCTATCTGACATTTCTGGATAATTAAACCGGCGTCCAAAATAGAAGCAAAATCATACAGATGCTTAATAGTGCGTTGGTTAAATCTAGCATGAAACCGACAACCAGAAATGTTGTGATCAGGGCCTAGGCAAGGAATACAGTAAGAATGAAAATCCTTATGGAGGTATTTGCTTTCCACAAGAAATACAATTATTAACTTTTTCTGACATCGGTCTGGAGCAAGAAAAAAAGTTTCCACAATGGGGTACTTAGCTTTATTGAAGACTTCGGGTCTGAAACTCGAACACGAAAATCTCAGGAGTCAGCCGACTGGCACTTGTGAACTGCTTCTGCTTCGGGCACTGCGCGGCAAGAAAGACTGAAAAAAAAATGGTGTCTGCTGCTTCTTTTATACCCCTGACTACCGGACGTCAGGGAAGGGGCGACAGTGACCGATGCAGGACCCAAGACTTTGGAATTCAGGCCGACTGAGGGCAACCTGCCATCAGGATTAGGAACAAAAACAGATCAAAGCAGAAACCAGGAACCTTCACGAAATGTATTCCAAATTTATTTCAAAAGACAAGCAACTCCACCGTCGATTTCAATAACCATAAAAACAGACAGCACAAATTTCAGTTGAGCACGCTTTCTCCTTGTTACAATAACAAAGCTTCTTCAGAACTAAAAAATCCTCCATAACCTTTCCTCTTATATATTACAAGCAATCAATGCACTAATTGCATCTAATTACATTTGCTGCTCATCTTAAAGCAATACATTGCTATAAAAGCTTAAATGTGGTTAAAAAAAGTATTGCGTGTAAAAATGTGTGTTGTATATGTTTGCAATTGTATACAAGAATACACAAGTTTAAAAAATTTTTTTACCGACAAATAAAAAATAAAAAATGCATGCGTGTGTATATAAAAATATATTTTTTACTGAATAGACACCTCTAACTGAGTGGACATAATACATGTAAAACATTTTCCCTAAGTAATGCATAATCCTAAATACTCAACCTAACTATACTGTTAAAATTACTAGTATCGTGTTTAAAAATATATGTATTCTGCACAGTAAAAATAGAAAGGATTACCCAAATGTAATGACTGCAACAGTGAAACACTAAGAACATCCATATCTGCCAAGGCCAAAAAGGGGCTATCAGAATAACTGTCCTTCCCGAGCCCTTTGCTTTCAGCAAGAATCTGGGAATCAGTGGGGTTGGAGGAAAGGCATAAAGGAGAACCGAGGGCCAACAGTGCACAAGTGAATCCTTGGGACTGTCCCCCGGTGGAGGGTTCAGAGCAAAGTAGCTTCTGCATTTGGCATTCATCAGAGATGCAAAAAGGTCGCAGCAAGGCTGGCCCCATCCGTGGAATATCATTTCCGCCACATTTTGTTTGAGGGACCACTCGAGGGGTAACAAAATCGCTCAGCTCAGTTTGTCCACTATCACGTTGGATTTCCCCTGATGTGCGCTGCTAATAGAAAGCACCCGGTGGACACAGCCCACTTCCAAATCCTCAAAGCTTCTCAGCATAAGGGGTAAGATTTGGTTCCCCCCCGTTTGTTGATGTACCAGACCACCGACATGTTGTCTGTCTGAATCACAATCGTTCCCTGAGGTAGAGAGAGAGTCGTGAAAGTGCAACGCTAATAGCACTGCTCTCAACTCCAGGACGTTGATGTGCAAATGACATTCCATCTCTGACCAGGTGCCTTGGGCAGTCTTTCCCTGAAAAAGCCCCCCCCCCCCTATCAGGGAAGCATCCGTGGTCACCGTGGCTACTGGAGGGGGTAATATAAATGGTCGACCTACTGTCACCTGGTGGCTGTTCAACCACCACAGAAGGTCTCTCTTGCAAGCATCTGTCAACAGAATCTTGAATGACATCGGGAGCTGTTGGTAGGACCACTGGGTGAAAAGCAACCATTGGAGTATCCACACGTGCATCCAGCCAAGAGGTACTGCTATGAGAGAAGCTGCCATTGGGCCCAAGAGTTTTAAAACCTGAGAGGCAGGTACTTTCTTTTCTTGTAACAAGCATAACACCTGATTTCTTAGAGAGGTGACTCTTTCTAGAGGTAGTTTGACCATGGCGGTGGTGGTGTCTACGTCTGCTCAGATAAATGTGGATTTGTGCTTTTTGATTACCCTGACACATTTTGTTTTCTTGCTCAGATAAATGAGATATGCTGTGATGGTAATAAAGCAGATTTTACAAAATTTATGGTTATTCCTAACAGAGATTGATCATATGATCCCTGGACTGAATGAGTTGATGCCTGGTGGTGGCGGATAGGAGCCAGTCATCCAGATACTAAACACCCGGAATCCTAGACGCCCCAGGTGAGCCGTAACTACTGCCGTACATTTGGTGAACACTCTGGGGGCTGTAGTGAGACCAAAAGGCAGAGCTTGAAATTGGTAATGACTGGCCCCCAGCTGGAAACGCAGGTGATCTCTGGATGGTCTGGCAATTTTGATGTGGTAGTACGCATCCTTGAGATCTAAACAGCACATCCAATCACCTGTTCCCAGGAACGGTAGTATCGATTGAAGTGTGACTATCTGGAATTTCTCCTCCTTTATGAATGTATTGAGTTTGCTGAGGTCTAAAAATGGGCCTCCAGTCCCCTGTTTTCTTTGGAACTAAAAAGAATCTGGAGCAAGTACCGGATCCTATCTGGTCTGCCGGGACTGGCTGGATGACTCTTTCTAGCAGGTTTTGAATTTCTGTGACGGCTTGATTCCTCAGACTGGGTGGAACATCTGGGAATCTTTTTGTGGGTAATGGGGGTTCTACAAAGGGAATGAGGTAACCTCTGGTAACTAAGTTTTGTACCCAAGAATCTGAAGTAATTCCTAGCCAGGCGTCTGGGTACAAAGCCAAGCGACCCCCGACTGCCTCCAGAGTAGGACAGTTGGGCCTTCTCTCAGGAGCGCTAATAGGGCTTGCCAGGAAACTGCTCCCTGTCACCCTGGTTTTGCAGACCCCCTCTGCCGCCAAAGTGGCATCTTCCATTATTGCCCCCTCCTCTGCCCCTGAAGAGGGGTTCACTACATGTGTTCTGCAAAGCTCCTTGGGACTTCCGGAACCACATTTTTCCACCTCTCTGCCCGTTGGGGTATGGTCTAGTAGGGGTGGAAAAACGGACTCCTACGGCAGAGTCTTTCTTTCCTGCTCAAACCTAGTGAGGATCTCCTTGACTTTAGGCCCAAACAAAGAAGAGCCATCAAACGGGGTACTGACAAAGGAAGACTTTAAGGCTTCCGCAAAGGAGCACAAGCGCATCCAGGACAGTCTCCGCAGAGCAATCGCTGAACCTGCTGCTCTACTCGATCCCTTGGCTGCATAGGAAATGAGCCGCATGAATGAGTTGACAATGTAATTAAAGGGTAGAAAGCTGAGCTGTAACCTTTTCCGAAATAGCCTCATCTGTGTTGCCTTCAACGAGATCTCCTTCAAGAAAGTACAGTTTTGTACCTACCATAAATGTAGATGTCCGATGCAGTCATCACATATGGGTTGTCCTGCCTCAGGCAGCCCTTCGGTCGGCCGGATTCCAAAGTCTGGGTCCGGCGTCGGCTGATGTCGCCCCTTCCCCGACGTCAGAGCGCCTGGGGTATAAAAGAGTCAGCCGATGCCATCTTCCTCAGTTTTTCTTGCCCCAGGTGCCCTCTAAGGAAGGCTAAATTTGGAGAATGCAATAAATTCCAAACATGCACAAAAAAAAAAAAAAAATATATATATATATATATATATATATATATATATATATATATATATATATATATATATATATATATATATATATATATATATATATATATATATATATATATAAACAAATACACCATAATAGATTAGCTATGAGAGGGGAATATACCCAATAAATACCACAGAGGGGAAGGAGGGAGGGTAAACCTGACTGCAGATGCATACCTATCGGACATCTACATTTATGGTAGGTACAAAACTGTACTATGTCCTTCAAGGATGCATCTGCAGTCATCACATATGGGTAGAATACCATAGCCAACCTGGGGGTGGAGGATCTATGTAAAGGCAAGTTGTAATGCTTGGAAAATGTATGCACGGAGCTCCATGTAGCAGCTTCTAAAATGTCCTTGGTAGCCACCCCTCTTAAGAAGGCTGTGGAGGTGGCTGTGGCTCTGGTCGAATAAGGTCTAATGTTAGCTGGTACAGTTTTTCCATGAAAGGAGTAACAGAAACAAATGCAATTCCCTATCCATTTTGAAATTGTCTGTTTTGAAATTGCTTTTCCTTGTGCACCAGCAGCATATGCTACAAACAACTGATCAGTTTTTCTGTAATTTTTAGTTCTGTCCAAGTAGTAGCGCAACTGTCTGTGTATGTCCAGGGTGTGCAGAAGCTTTTCCCCTTTGTTTTGTGGATTTGGAAAGAAGGTAGGCAGGTGAATAGCTTGGTTTAATGAGACCCTAGATACCACCTTTGGCATAAATGAAGGATTGGTTCTCAATGAGACTCTGTCTTGATGAAAAATAAGAAAAGGCTGTACTGCCATGAGGGCCTGTAACTCAGATACTCTTCTTGCTGAGGTTATGGCCAGAAGGAAGGCAGTCTTCCAAGAGAGGAACTGTAGTTCTGCAGATGCTACTGGTTGAAAGGGAGGCAGAGTTGGTTTTTCCAACACGAAGTTAAGGTCCCAAGTAGGCAGTGGTGGTTTCCTTGGAGGATTGATGTTTTTAATTCCTCTTAGAAACCGTCTTAGCAGAGGATGAGAGAAGACAGGTGGATCAGTATTGTACTCTGCTTTAATTGCTGAAGCATGAATTTTAATGGAAGAGTAAGACAGGCCACTGTGGAGCATTTTTGCTAAATATTCCAGGATATGCGCCATGTTCATGACTATTGCATCTAGGCCCTTTGAGGTGCTGCAGGTGTGAAATCTTTTCCATTTTGCTGAGTATGCCTTTCTTGTGGAAGGCCTGCGAGCTTCCACGATGATATCCTTCACTCTCTTGGATAGCTTATCCTGGTGATGAGTCAAGGTATTTTCCAGGCAGCTAGCTGTAATGTTTTCAGGTTGGAATGCAGAGTTTTGCAATTGTGCTGTGTCAGGAGATGCGGCCATTGTGGCAGAAGCCATGGTTTTGTCCGCGACATGCTCTTTAGCAATGGGTACCAGTGCTGTCTTGGCCAGTCCGGAGCCATCAGAATCACTCTTGGCTGCTCTGCCCTGATCTTCAGTAAGACCTTGGTCATTAATGGAAGAGGTGGGAATGCATACACTGTTAGAGCTCTCCAGCTGAAAGAGAGGGCGTCCACTTTCCATGCTTGTGGGTGGTATGTCCTTGTGCAGAATTGGTCCAGCTGATGATTGTGTGGGGAGGCAAAGAGGTCTATGTCCGGTCTCCCCCATGATTGTGTTATCTGATGGAACATGTCTGGGTGCAGCATCCATTCGTGTGCATCCATGATGTTCCTGCTTAAGCTGTCCGCCAGTATATTGTCCTTTACTGGTACAAACTGGGATTGCAGCTGTATATTGAGAGTCAGGGAAAGTTCCCATAGATTCACTGCCAGTCTTTAAAGAGGGTAGGAATGGGTGCCTCCTTGCTTGTTTATGTACCACATAACTGTAGTGTTGTCTGTCCTTATTAGCAGGTGGCCTTGATGTAGAAATAACTTGAAGGCCTCGATTGCATGCATCACTGCCAGCATTTCCTTTTGGTTTATGTGCATGCGTAGCTCTTTTTGTGATCATAGTCCTTGAATGCATCTTCCTTCCATGTGCGCTCCCCATCCATGGTCTGAAGCGTCCGTTGTAATGGTTTGGCTGGCTATTGGTTTGCTGAAGGGCAAACCCCTGTTTGACTGGCTTGCTTGAGCCCACCACAGAAATTCCCTTTGAAGGCATGGGATGAGTGGTATCAAAGTTTCCAAGCTGTGACTGTGCCGAGTCCATAAACTCCTTAGGTACCATTGGAGTTTCCTCATATGTAGCCTTGCTTGAGGAATCAGAAGAATGCAAGAAGCCATGTAACCCAGGGCCTGCAGGATTTTCCTTGCAGTCAGCTGAGTTTGTCGACAGGTTTTTGAAGTAATCCGGTAGTTGGTTTTGTTTTTCTTCTGTGAGGAAAGCCATTTGGGTGGTTGTGTCTAGATCCGCACCCAGAAAAGTTATTCTTTGGGATGGTACAAGTCTTGACTTGTGAATGTTGACTGTATATCCCAAGGCCTGAAGAAGATAGATGGCATAATTCTAGTGTTTTACCAAAATTTGTTGGCTGTCCGCTTGTATAAGGCAGTCGTCCAGATACGGGTATATTTGCATCCCCTGAAGTCTGCAGTGTGCAATTACTGATGCCAGGCATTTCGTGAATACTCTGGGCGCAGTAGATAAGCCAAAGGGCAATGCTGAGAATTGATAATGCTCTGAACCTGCAAGAAATCTGAGGTGTCTTCTGCAACTTTGTCCGATAGGGACATGCAGGTATGCCTCCTTGAGGTCCAGAGTTACCAGCCAAGACCCCTTGCCCAGCATGGGAAGGAGTTGCTGTAGAGTCAGCATTTTGAATTTTGGCACAATGAGATAAGTATTTAGTGTGGACAAGTTGAGAATAGGCCTCCATTGCTTTTCTTTTCTTGGAACCAGGAAGAGTCTGGAATAAAATCCTTGGCCTTGTTCTGCGAGAGGAACCTTTTCTATTGCTTTCATTTTCATTAAGTTGGAGATTTGTTTCAAAGCCTCTGCCCTTTGATTTGGTGGCAGGTCTGGCATGCCTTTTCTTTTCGATAATGTGTGGAAATGGAACCTGTATCCTTTGCCTATTATTTGTAGTGTCCATTTGTCCCTTGTAATAATGTGCCAATTTTCTGAAAATAAGGAAAGCTTTCCGCCCAAAGGTGCCTCCAATTGAGCCCTGGTTGGCGGTGTCAAAGCAAAGTCATTGAGTCTGTCCTTGCGCAGCAGTTGTAGGCCCTGCACTACCTCTCTGGTTGGGATGCTGCCACTGACGTCCTCTGTAGGTGCCTCTAGCTTGCCCTCTACCTCTGGCACGCCTGTTCTTGTCTCTCTGAAATCTGTCTGTCTGGAAAGGACCAGTTCTTGGAAGGCCAATTTCTGCTGAATCTTGGTGGTTGGACTTGCATAAAATCTTTGACTGTTTGTACGGATTTTGCCTTTTCTTCAAATTTCTTTAAGACCTCCTGAGCAGTGGAGCCAAATAACTTTTGCTTTTCCAGTGGAGCATCCAGAAGCTTTGCTTTAACATGGTCTGGCAGAGATTGTTCCTTCAGCCAAGCATGCCTACGTATGACTGCACCTGTCATAGCTGACCTACATGAAGCTTCCAATGCATCATAACCACACTGCAAGAAATGGTTGCTAACCTGTTGAGAGTTATGTACCAGATCCTGAAGTGATTTGCGATCTAGGGGTTCAGGTGAAGACAGCTTTTTATGCAATTCATCTAACAAATATTCTTGGTACTGTATCATATGAAATTGACAGTTTAAAGCCCTCATAGAAAGGGTAGCAGAAGTATACACTTTTTTATCCCATCGCTCTAAAGCCCTGGACTCCCTTTCAGAGGGGAGTGGATTTTTTGTAGTGACAGCTGCAACCCCTTTAGGGGCCCTGGGAGATAGTTTCTGGATCAGCAGAGTGGGCCTTGTAAAGGAAAAGGTGTGATTCCGGGACCCTGTAGTACCTATCGGATTTGGCAGGAGCCGGAGGGAGAGTGTCAGGGGTTGTGCTAGATTCAGAGTACACATCATCAATGACATTCAAAACAGGGGGAATAGCCAAAGGTCTATGCTGAGGCAAATGCAAGAAGGTCCTTAATCTCTTCCTGGAATCGGAGAATTCCTGGCCCTGCCATTGGAAATGCTCTCTCATAGTGTGCAGAGTTTCCCCAAAAGACAGTTCTTCAGGAGGGGAGGCCGAAGGGATAGATTCCTCTGCATCTGAATCCTCGTAGGCCGGAAAAGCCTCCTCCTGGTAGTCCGAGAGAGCAGAGCCATCAGAGGCCTCATCTGAGAAGAGGGGATCAGAAGGCTCAACCCTGGGCCTTTTTTCTGTAGGAGGTTGAGAGCCCCTGTCTGGATGAGGCTGAGAGCCCCTAATTAATGAAATAAGGTCCTCTGCAAGACTAAGGATCTGAGAACCTGTAGTGGGTCCCTGAGGGATAACCCTGGGAGGCATAGATTTTGAGTGTTTAGCAGCTTTAGCCCTAGAGAATGCCTTAATAGACATGGATGCAGGAGGCCTGGCTGCACCACGTGCTGGTGTAGTTTTGTCTAAGGGAATGGTGTCGGAAGGTTCCTGGACACCAGATTCCAATGGAGATTCAACAACCGATACAGTAGTGGCCTCCGGGGCCAAGGCTGTCAGTTGTACGGTTTTGGAGGACGGTAGTACCAAGGACTCTGTTTCAGCCGAGACAGAGACACTCGCGGTAGGCCTGGCCATGGTTTCAGCCGAAACCGCGGACCGCATGTGTCGGTCCTTGTCCTTCCGTTTCTGTATTAAATGTGAAGTCGGAGTTTCCGACGGCATTTTGTAAGCAAAACTAGCCCCAAAAAATTCCTCTGCAAACTCCGACCGACGTCTTAAGAGTGCGTCGGTTGAAGGAAGCACAGGCGGAACAGGCCGAGACGTCGTGGTCTGGGCCTAGGCAAGGAAGGCAGTAAGAGTGGAAATCCTTATTAGGTATTTGTTTCCTACAAGTTAAGCAATTATTAATTTTATCTGACATCGGCTGAGGCAAGAAAGAGTCCCCAACGGGGTACTTAGCTTTTGAAGTCTTCGGTTTAGCGGAATTACAGGAGCTGGCCGACCGGCACTTGCGAACTGCTTCTGCTTCGGGCACCACGCGGCAAGAAAGATGGAGGAAGATGGCGTCGGCTGACGCTTTTATACCCCAGGTGCTCTGACGTCGGGGAAGGGGCGACATCAGCCGACGCCGGACCCAGACTTTGGAATCCGGCTGACCGAAGGGCTGCCTGAGGCAGGACAACCCATATGTGATGACTGCAGATGCATCCTTGAAGGACATCTTGGAGATACTCTACAGGGCGAGTAAAATGGGTCAAGTAGTCAAGCGATCTCATGGCAAATGTCGCAGAACTAAAAATGCATTTCCCGTATCTGTCCATCGTCCTGGAATCCTTATTAGGATGGACAGTAGAAGTCTCTGACATCTCTTTCTTGGTGGCTGCAGCCACCACCATGGCATCAACAGGAACTCCTTTGAGGAACGATTTCTCTTGAGGGGCAGTGATTAATTTATTGGGCCTCCAAGGGACTGGTTCCATGGTGTCAGGGGACTCGCACGCCCTTCGAGCGACCAGATCCATTAGTTCGAAGGGCAGAGTAAACCAGCAGGTAGAGGGCTGAGAGCCAAAGGCCTTCAGGAGCACAGACTCATCCTCAGTAGGGCGAATGGACTGCCAGTCACCCTTCTGCTTAAGTATTTCTAAGATGTCTGTAAAGGAGACATCCTCTGAGGGGGACCCTTCAGATTCCTCTAAGTCGGTGTCTGATGTCAAGGATTCCCGAGGGGAATCCAAATGCCTCTTCTTGCAGAGTCTCTTTCTGGGAACTTTCTCAGTGGGGGCGGCTGGTGAAGTTTCAGTAGACCAGGGTTCACCTAAAGGGGATACCTGAGGCTCTGGGTCTCGTCGCTTAGTAGGTGCTTTAGACGAAGAGGCAGAACTCTGCATCTTCAGGGAGGAAGAGGAGAGACCTGTAATGTGGGTTTGAACAGACAACACCCTCCTCATGGCATCAAAGGCCCCGGAGTCTCGGCTCGAGGAGGCTACTGGTTCCGAGGAAGATGGAGGCCTCGCAGATGCCGAGGCAGAGGGCTCCGAACCAGGGGACGGAGCCAAGCTCACCTGCGCCGAAGCCCCAAGGGGAAGTGTCGGAACCAATGCATCAGTTCGACTCTCCCTCTCGGAACAGACGAGAAAGTGTCTGATCCAAGACTCTTCGGACAGCACCGAAGATGTCAGGGTGGGTGGAACTGAAGTCGCTGGAACAGGACTCTGCTCCACGGGTTCCACAACCATCAGATCTTCCACCCCCGGCTCCGAAGGCCTGGGTAGGCTCAGAGGAGTAGTCACAGGCAATGGTGCAGGAACAGGGCTCAAACCCAGTTGGGAAGAAGCACAGAGAAGTTTAGATAATGCCGGGTTCTCCAAGAGCCTCTGCACCACACTGTTCACATCAATATCTGACATCCTTGAAGAGTGGGTCGAAGGGGCAGAAGAAGCTACAGACCTAAGTATTGGAGATTTTAAAGCCTCCGATACCGGCTCCAAAACCAAAGGTTGGCTCCGAATCATCGATTCGGCACACTGTTCCCAAGACCTAGGAACCAGTGACTGCACCTTAACAGAGGTGCTCGGAGCTGAAGGCTTAGGCTCCAAGGACATCAGAGACTACTTCGACCAGACCTCCATGACTTCAAAAGGGTCGGACTTGTCCAAAGCTTCCTGGAACTCAGGTGTTAAAGAGACCTCGATCAAGGAGTTTCCAAGAGAGTGGCAAATGGAACAATCCTCCTGCAAATGAAGAGGTCCAAAACAATAAACACAAGAAATGTGGTTATCTGTGATTGACATTTTTTGACCATAGTCACATCTTTTAAATCCAGACTTTTGCTTTTGGTCAGCCATCATGTCCAAGAGAAAGCATAATTACCAGATCCCTGATAATACAAAGTACAACAGTACAATCCAATAATAATCCTCGAGCTACTGAAAGATCTTGAGCTTGGAAAGCGGCCGACTAGGAGCCAATGGATCGGCTCCATACCCACGTGTAAGAACAAACGGCGAGATTGAACAACTTCACATCGAAAATTTCAGGAGTCGGCCAACCAGCACTTGCGAACTGCTTCTACTTCGGACAATGCACGGCAAGAAAGACTGATGTAATGGCGTCTGCTGCATGTTTTATACCCCTGACGTTATGGAAGAAGGGACAGCAACCGACGTAGGACCCAAGACTTGTTAATCAGGCAGACTGAGGGCTACCCGCAAGCAGATAACCCAAATGTAACAGTGAAACATGAAGAACATCTGATAGTGCATGTAGCCTGCTCTGAAGCGTAAGTATTTTCTGCAAGATTCCCTGATTGGGATGTGCAGGTAGGCTTCCTTTAAATCCAGTGTTGCCAACCAGGCATCCTTGCCTAGCATAGGAAGGAACTGGTAAAGAGAGTTAGCATCTTGAAATTTGGGATTACTGAAAAGGTGTTTAGGATAGAAAGGTCCAGGATAGGAGGCCATGAGTTGTCTTTTCTGGTTACCAGAAAAAGTCTCAAGTAGAAACCTTGTCCCTTTTCCTCTTATGGTACAGTTTGAATAGCCCTTATGCTTAAGAGAGAGAGTATTTGCTTTTGAGCCTCTGCCCACTGATTTGGGGGTAGATCTGGCCAACCGTTTGGGGTTGGTAACGTGTGGAAGTGAAATCTGTATCCTTGGGAAACTATATTTAAAACCCATTTGTCCTGGGTAATGAGTTCCCAGTTGTCTGCAGAGCAATCTTTGCACCTAAAGGAGCAGTCAAGTTGAGAAGGGCTTGGAAGTTATAAAGTTAAATCATTAAGACAGTTTACCATTGGGGGGAGGTCTTACTACTCCCTGATTTGGAAGTGTGAGCTCCCCACTGCCTAGTCCTGTGCGTACTTTGGGACTGAAGCCTGGGTGTTCTACTGGTTCTGGGTTTGGACTGAGAAGGCCTGGAAGAGGCAGGAAAGGACCAACTCTTAGAGGGCCAATGCCTACTAAATCTTGGAGGCTGTACTTGTAGGGAATGTTTAACAGTTTGCATAGATTTAGCTTTTTCCTCCATCTTTTTAAGTACTACTACTGCTTTGTTGCCAAATAGGCGGTCCTGATTTAAGGGAGCATTCAGCAATTTAGCTTTAACATGATCTGTCAAAAATTGCTCCTTAAGCCGAGCATGCCTTCTAAGTACAGACCCAGTGACAGCCCTGCAAGATACTCTAGTGAATCAAAACCACACTGCAAAGTATGTTTTCCAACTTGTTCAGCAGAATGCATTAAAACCTGTAAATCCTTATTTTCAGCACTGTCAGGAATCAACATTTTCTGTTTAAGCAATCCAGTAATATGCTGCTGATACTTTTAACATGAAACTGGCAGTTTAAGGTCCTAATGGCCAAGGTTGCAGAAGTGTATACCTTCTGACCCCATCTATCCAGCGCCCTGGAATCTCTATCAGAGGGGGTAGGATTTTTGGCAGTAGTAGCCTTAATGCCCTTGGGTCCCTGTGAAATGGTCTCAGGATCCGCAGTAGGATTTTTAAAGAGGAACTTGTGAGTCAGGAACCCTGTAATATCTATCAGATTTTCTGGGAACAGGAGGTAGAGAGTCAGGGGCCAAGCTAGATTCCGAAAAGGCATCATCAACAATTTCCAGTACAGGGGGGATAGCTAAAGGCCTGTGTTGGGGCAGGAGTAAGAAATCCCTAAGCCTCTTTTTAGAATCAGAGTAATCCTGGTTTCCCAGTGGAAATGCTCCCTCAGAGTATGCAAGGTTTCATCAAAAAGAGAAACCCTCTGGAGGGGAAGCAGAGGGAATAGAGCCCTCTGCATCAGAATCCTCATAGGTGGATAAAGGTAAATCCTGGTCAGCAGGGGAAACAGAAATTTTAGAATCCTGATAAGAAATATCATACGCAAATTCAGTCCTAGGTCTCAGAGGGGGAAGGTTAGCTTCCCCCGAATTAAAGTAACAAGGTCTTTAGCCATTCTTATTTGTTTTTTAGGCACAGAGGCCTGACTATGCAGTCTGGGCGTCCGTTTTCTAGGCATGGATTGAGTTTTAGGTCTTGAAGAAGAAGATGGCATCGATTTAATATGCAAATCAGTAGAGGCCTGAATACACCCTCAGTAGCCAGTGCCTGCACAGCGGCTCCGGACCCATCCAAGGTAGAGACATCCGCAGGTTCCACAGTTGAAGCATCTTGCTGCATACCAGACTCCGAATGGGTCTCAGTAGAGGCCTGCAAATCTGAAGTAGCGGGTATCAGGGGCTGTGAAAGCACCTCACTGAGTACTGACTAACTGGCGACTAGCTTAGGAGAAGCATGGTTGGCAGCTTTGGACCTAGGCAGCCTTTCTCTGTCTTTATCTTTGCGTTTTTTCAGAATGTTGGTAGTTGGGTGGCTTACCGAAGACGTATCTGGACAATTGAACAGAGTACCAAAATATTTAAAAGTGTAAATATACCAATGACGAATAGTTCGTTGTTTAAAAAAAAAGGCACAAAACCGACAGCGAGGTACGTCGTGGTCAAGGCCTAGGCAAGGAATACAGTACGAATGAAAATCTTTATGAGGTATTTGCTTTCTACAAGAAATACAATTACTGACTTATGGACATCGGTTTAGAGCAAGAAACAAAGTTTCCCCAATGGGGTACTTAGCTTTAGTTGAAGACTTCGGTTCTGAAACTCGAAAACGAAAATCTCAGGAATTGGCCGACTGGCACTTGCAAACTGCTTCTGCTTCGGGCACCGCACGGCAAGAAAGAATGATGTAATAGCGTCAGCTGCATGCTTTATACCCCTAACTACCTGACTTCATGGAAGATGAGACAGCAACTGACGCAGGACCCAAGATTTTGATAATTGACTGAGGGCTACTGCAAGCAGAGAACCCAAATGTGATGGCTGCAACAGTGAAACATGAAGAACATCTGATAGTGCATGGTGCCTGCCCTGAAGCGTAGTTATTTCCTGTGAGATTCCCTTATAGGAATGTGCAGGTAAGCAAGTCTAAGGTTGCCAACCAGGCATCTTTGCCTAGCATAGAAAGCAGCTGTTGCAGTGTTAGCATTTTGAATTTTGGGATTACCAGAAAGGTCCAGGATAGGACACCAGGAGCAGTCTTTTCTGGGCACCAGGAAAAGTCTTGAATAAAAACCTTGTCCCCTTTGTTCTGCTGGGACAGGTTGAATAGCCCTGATACTTAGAAGAGAGAGAACCTGCTTTTGGGCCTCTGCCCACTGATTTGGGGGTAGGTCTGGCCAACCGTTTGGGGTTGGTAGGGTGTGGAAGTGGATCTGTATCCTTGGGAAATAGGATTCAAAACCCATTTGTCCTGCATAATGAGTTCCTAGTTTTTTGCATGCAGGACAAGCTTTCCTCCTAAGGGAGCAGGCAGGTGAGCAGGGCTTGGAAGGGTTAAGGTTAAGTCATTGTGCCATTTTTCCGTAGGGGGGGAGGCTTACTACTCCCTGCTTTGAAGTGGGAGCCCCCCACTGCTTAGGCCTGTGTGTAGCCCGAGACTGTAACCTAGGTGGTCTGCTGTTCCTGGGTTTGGACTGAGAAGGCCTGGAAGAGACTGGAAAGGACCAATTCTTTGAAGGCCAATGCCTACTAAATCTGGGAGGCTGTACTTTTAGGAAATCTTTTACAGTTGCATAGATTTAGCTTTTTCCTCCATCCTTTTGAGGACAACAACTGCTATGTTGCCAAACAAGCGGTCTTGGTTTAAGGGAGCATCCAGTAATTTAGCTTTAACATGATCTGGCAAGTTTTGCTCCTTAAGCCAAGCATGCCTTCTAAGTACAGACCCAGTGACAGCAGCCCTGCAAGCTGCTTCTAAAGAGTCAAGACCACATTGCAAACTATGTTTACCAACTTGTTCTGCAGAATGCATTAAATCCTGTAATTCTTTGTGTTCAACACAGTCAGGAATCATCATCATTTTCTGTTTAAGCAGTCCCATAATATGCTGCTGGTACTTTAACATATGAAACTGGCAATTTAAAGCCCTAATAGCCAAAGTAGCAGACACGTATACCTTTTTACCTCATCTGTCCAAGGCTCTAGAATCTCTATCAAAAGGGGTAGGATTTTTGGCAGCAGTAGCCTTAATGCCTTTAGGTCCTTGGGAAATGGTCTCTGGATTCGCAGTAGGATTCTTGAAGAGGAACTTGTGAGAGTCAGGTACTCTCTGTAACACCAGTGAGGTTTTCTGGGAGCTGGAGGTAAAGTGTTTGGGGAAAGGCTAGATTCCAAGAAAGCATCATCTACAATGTCCAGAACAGGAGAGACAGCTAAAGGCCTGTGTTGAGAAAGGAGTAAGAATTCCCTAAGCCTCTTTTTGGAGTCAAGAGTAATCTTGGCTTTCCCAGCGGAAATGCTCCTGAAGAGAGTGCAAGGTTTCACCAAAAGAAAAATCTTCTGGAGGGGAAGCAGAGAGAACGGAATCCTCTGCATCGGAATCCTCATAGGTAGATAAGTGCAAATCCTGGTAATCAGAAGGAACAGAAATATCAGATTCCTTATTAGAAAAATCAGAAGGAATCAGAAGGAAAGTCAGTTCTAGGTCTCAGAGGGGGAAGACCGCCTTCCCCTAATTAAGGTGACAAGGTCCTTCAGCCATTTTAAGCATTAGACATATGGGCCTGCACATGCAGTTTGGACATCGGTTTTCTAGGCGTGGTGCGAGTTTTAGGCCTGGATGAAGAAGATGGCGTCTGTTTAAAATGCAAGTCTGTAGGCCTGAATACACCCTCAGAAGCCGGTGCCTGCACAGTGGCTCCGGACCCATCCAAGGTAGAGACATCCGCAGGATCCATAGTCTAAGAAGCATCTCATGGCATACTGGACTCCAAATGGGTCACAGCAGAGGCCTGCAAATCTGAAGTAGTGGGTATCAGGGGTTGTGAAAGCACCTCACTGAGTACCGGTGGACTGGCAACTAGTTTAACGGAAGTGTCATCGGCAGTTTTGGACCTATTCGGTCTCTGTCTTTATCCTTACGTTTTTTCAGAACATCGGTAGTCGAATGGATTAATGAAACCATTTCGGAGTACGGACACCAAGTATCAAAATACTCTGCTGCAAAGACAGCCAGACAACGAATAGTTTGGGGGTTGAGCAAGGCAAAAAACCAACAGCGAGGGACGTCATGGTCTGGGCCTAAGCAGGGAATGCAGTACGAATGAAAATCTTTGAGGTATTTGCTTTCCACAGGCAAGACAAATTGTTAACTTTAACTGACATCGGTTGGAGCAAGAAAAAAGATCCCTAATGGGGTACTTTTTTTTTTTTTTTTTTGAAGACTTCGGTTCTGAAACTCGAAAAAGTACAGTTTTGTACCTACCATAAATGTAGATGTTCGAAGATCCACATTGCTGCAGTCCTTACACTTGGGTAGTCCGCTGTCCTCGGTCGGCCCGAATATCAAAGTATTAGGCTGACGTCGGTCAAGGCGCTTAAGACTGACATCAGGACGTCAGGGTACAAATGCGCATGACCGACGTCATATCCTCAGTCTTTTCTTGCCCCAGATGTCAGAAGACCCTAAACAGAAAGGTCAAAACCAAAAGACAGCAAAAAACAACCAACCACCCTTGTACTAACCATATGTACAATATATACAATATTCACAATATGTACAACCCAAACCACACAACCACCTCTAACTACAGAGGGGAAGGAGGGAGGGTAAATTGGACTGCAGCAATGTGGATCTTCGAACATCTACATTTATGCTAGGTACAAAACTGTACTATGTTCTTCATCTCACATTGCTGCAGTCCTTACACTTGGGTAGAATCCCAAAGCAGAGATAAGGGAGGATGGCAAAACTATAAAGCAGTAGGAGCTGCCAAAATGCCCTGTAAAATTGCAGTGGCAAAACCAGCCCTCGATTTAGAGTAAAGTGGAAGGTGATAATGCTTAGAGAAAGTATGCACTGAACTCCAAGTAGCTGCCTCCAAAATATCTTTAGTTGCCACCCCCCTTAAAAAAGCTGTAGAAGTGGCAGTAGCCCTAGTGGAATGAGGCCTAATCCCAGCTGGAATCTCCTTACCATGATGGGAATAACAGAAAGCAATACAAAACCCAATCCACTTAGAAATAGTTTGTTTCGACACAGGCTTGCCCTGAGAACCCAAAGCAAAAGAAACAAATAACTGCTGAGACTGCCTGAACCCTTTAGATATACACAGGCAGTTGCGATATTATTTGAGCAGAACTAAAGTGTGCAAAATCTTTTCCCCTTTATTTTGGGGGTTTGCATAAAAAGTAGGCAAATGAATAGTTTGGTTTAAAGCCACACTAGAAACCACTTTAGGCATAAAGGAAGGATTAGTACGCAAAGATACCCTATCCTTATGTAAAATTAAGAAAGGCTCAACTGCCATAAGGGCCTGTAATTCAGAAACCCTTCTCGCAGAGGTAATGGCCAACAAAAAAGCAGTCTTCCATGATAAATATTTCAACTCAGCAGTAGCTGCAGGCTCAAAAGGTTGTAGAGTGAGTTTCTCCAACACAAAATTGAGATCCCAAGCAGGAGTAGGAGCTCTCCGTGGGGGTCTTATATTCTTTGCCCCTCTAAGGAATTGCTTAAACAAAGGATGAGAAAACAATGGTGGGTCACAGTCATAGTGAGCAGAAATTGCTGCAGCATGAACCTTAATAGAAGAGAAGGACAAACCTTTGTCCAGTAACTCAGTAAGATATTGAAGAGCCACACTTAAATTAGGCTTAGAAACATCAAATTCCTTTGCTGTACTCCAAAATAAAAATCTCTTCCATTTATCTGCGTACACTTTCCTTGTACTAGGCCTTCTGGCCTCCAAAATAACATTCAAAACTTGCTGTGGAAGCTGAGACCCTCCAGGGTTTAAAACAGAATATGCCAGGCTGTCAGGTGAAGAGAGTGAAGTTTGACATTGAGTAAATGACTGTTCTCCTGAGACAGCAGGTGTGGAATCGAAGGCAAAGGCCATGGAGGCTCCTACCAGACTTCTCAGTAATGGGTACCAGTGCTGTCGAGGCCAATCTGGAGCTATTAAAATCATCTTTGGCTTGTCCTGTCTGACCTTCAGGAGTACCTTTGGGAGGAGAGGCAGAGGTGGAAAGGCATACACATGAAGATTGTTCCAAATGAATGAAAGAGCATCCACTTTCCAAGCTGTGGGATGAAACCTTTTTGTGCAAAACTTTGGCAGCTGGTAGTTTAGTGGAGAAGCGAACAGATCTATGTCTGGAGTTCCCCATAACACTGTCAACTCCTGAAATACATGAGGATCCAATTTCCACTCGTGGGGATCCATAATTTGCCTGCTCAACACATCTGCTAAGGAGTTCTGTGCTCCCGGCAGAAACCTTGCCTGAAGATTTAGCTGTAAACTGAGAGCAGTCTCCCACAAAATCATTGCTTGTCTGCATAGAGGATAAGAATGTGTTCCCCCCTGCTTGTTGATGTACCACATGACAGTTGTGTTGTCTGTTAGAATCAACACCTGCCCTGGAAGAAGTAGATCCTTGAAAGCTATTAATGCAAATTGGACTGCTAACATCTCCTTCAAGTTGATATGTAGATGTTGAAGTCTGGCAGGCCACGTGTCTTGTACCCACTTTCCATTTAGATGAGCTCCCCAAGCTTTGTCTGAGGCATCTGTCGTTAGAATCTGACTCGCCTCTGGCCGGGTCACAGAGAGTCCCTTGTTTAGGTGACATTCCTGAGCCCACCACAAAAATTCCTTTTGAATGCAAGGTATTATCTGAATGACAGTGTCCATATCTTGGCAGTGCTGTCTCCATACATTTTTGAGATACCATTGTAGCTTCCTCATATGCAGTTTGGCATTGGGAAGCACCAGAATACAAGATGCCATGAACCCCAAGGCTTGAAGGACTGTCCTTGCAGTCAGCCTGGACTGATGAGACAATTGATGGAAGTAAAGAGAAAGATTCTTTTGTTTGTCCGGGGTCAAAAAGGCCATCTGGGATGCTGTATTCAGTCTCACACCCAGAAAGCACATGTCCTGAGAGGGTACTAGACTGGACTTTATTTCATTCACAGAATACCCCAGGCATCTTAGCACTGCTATCACATATTGCAAATGATGAAGAAGTTTGTCCTTTCCTTGGGCCAGAATCAGGCAATCGTCCAAATAAGGATAGATCTGTATTCCTCTTAGCCTGAAGAAAGCTATCACTGGAGCCAGAACCTTCGTGAACACTCTGGGCGCAGTAGATAAGCCAAAGGGCAATGCAGAGAACTGATAATGAGAAGTTCCAGCCCGAAAACGCAGATACTTCCTGCAACTTAGCCTGATAGGAACATGAAGGTAAGCCTCCTTGAGATCCAGAGTCACCATCCAGTGATCTTTGCCCAGCAGAGGTAAAAGCTGTTGTAACGTCAACATTTTGAACTTGGGAATGTCCACATAAGTGTTGAGGATAGATAAATCCAAAATTGGTCTCCACATGTTCCCCTTCTTTGGTACTAGGAACAGGCGAGAATAAAATCCTAGGCCCACTTCTGGCAGAGGGACCGGTTGTATGGCCCCTATTTGGAGCAGCAGAGAAATTTGTTTGTGAGCCTCTAGTCTTTGCTGAGGAGGAACGTCCGGCATGCCTTTGAAAGGAGGCAAGGTATGGAGATAAAACCTGTAACCTTGGTGTATGATACCCAATACCCATCTGTCTTGGGTAATCAAACTCCAGTTTTCCCTGAAGAGTGCCAGCCTTCCTCCCAAAGGTGCTGCCAGGCAAGAAGGATCTGGCAGCTGAAAAGGTAGGTCATTGGGCCTGTTTACAAAAGGACTAGCCCCTGCCCTCACCTGAAGATTGTGCAGGAGAACTCCCTGTTCTAGGTCTGAAGGAGCTTTGAGCTCTGCCCCTACCACGTCTAGATCTACCCCTAGACTGTGAATCATAAGAAGGGTACGTGGAGAACTCCCTGTTCTAGGTCTGAAGGAGCTTTGAGCTCTGCCCCTACCACGTCTAGATCTACCCCTAGACTGTGAATCATAAGAAGGGTACGTCCACCCCTTAGCAGGCCAATTCCTACTAAACTTCGGAGGCTGGACTTGCAAAAAATCTTTAACAGTCTGCATAGACTTAGCCTTGTCTTCCATTTTCTTCAAGACTGACTCCACAGGTGAACCAAACAACACATCAGACTGTAAAGGAGCATCCAAAATCCTTGTCTTAACATGTTCAGATAAATTCTGATCCCTCAGCCAGGCGTGCCTGCGAAGAACTGACCCAGTGGCAGCCACCCTAGACGAGGCCTGTATAGCATCAAAACCACATTGTAAAGAATGCTTACCCACCTGTTCAGAAACATGTACCAAATCTTGTAATTCCTTACACTCAATGCCTTCCGCCAGAGCATCTACCTTAGACTTCAGTTGAGAAAGAAGATAGTTTTGATATTTCAACATGTGAAACTGGCAATTCAAAGCCCTCATAGCTAAGGTGGAAGAAGTATAGACTTTCTTTCCCCATCTATCCAAAGCTCTGGCCTCTTTATCTGGAGGAACCGGATTTTTTTACAACAGAGGCCTTGACACCCTTAGGTCCCTGACTAACAGTTTCTGGGTCCCCTAGGACTCTTATAAAGATATTTATGAGCCTCAGGCACCCTATAATATCTATCCGGTTTAACAGGAGCAGGAGGCAAAGAATCAGGATTAAGTGAAGCCTCCGCAAACACATCTTCCACAACATCCAGAACCGGAGGTATAGCCAAAGGCCTATGCTGGGGTAAAAGCAAAAATTCCCTAAGCCTTTTCCTGGAATCAGAGAAGTCCTGACCTTCCCACTTAAAATGTTCCCTCATGGAATGAAGAGTCTCTGAAAAAGAAAAATCCTCTGGAGGAGAAGCAGAAGGAGTGGAATCATCTGCATCAGAATCAGAATAAGGAGAGTACTCCTGCAAGTCTTCAGCCGAAGACTCTGAAACATCTGAAGCCTGCTCAAAACTCCCCAACTCTGGTTCCACCCTAGGCCTCTTATCTGGAGGGGGCAAAGAACCTCTAATCAGAGTAATCAAATCTTCTGTCATTTTAAGCATGTGCTTCTTGGGCACAGATCCTGAAGAACTAGGAGTGACACCAACAGAAGCTAAACCTGGCCTGCCTCTGGGAGAAGCCTTAGAAACAGAAGGAGAGGGCCTAACCACCCTAGGAAGGGAGGGGAGTACAGTAACCTGAGAAGCCCCTTCAGCCTGACCTGCCTCCTGAGAGGCCACATCCTGCAATAACAAAGTCTCCCCCTGGGACTCCAGAGAAGCCTCCGGCGGAACCACCAGTTCCACTGACGCCTCTAAAGAAAGTACAGTTTTGTACCTACCATAAATGTAGATGTTCGAGGATCCCATTGCTGCAGTCCTAACTATTGGGTATAGTCCGCATCAAATCGGCCCGAATACCAGAGTATAAGGCTGACGTCGGTCAGGGCGCATTAGACTGACGTCAGTACGTCAGGGTACTAATGCGCATGACCGACGCCATATCCTCAGTCTTTTCTTGCCCCAGATGTCAGAAGACCCTAAAAAGACAAGGCCCAAAATACCTGCACCAAAAATATGTACAAGATATACAAGGACATATACAAAAAATATAAGCATGAAACCTCACCTACACAACCACCCCTAAACACAGAGGGGAAGGAGGGAGGATTGGACTGCAGCAATGGGATCCTCGAACATCTACATTTATGGTAGGTACAAAACTGTACTATGTTCTTCGTTCCCCATTGCTGCAGTCCTAACTATTGGGTAGAATCCCAAAGCAGAGGTAAGGGAGGCTGGCAAATCATAAAGAAGCAGGAGCTGACAACATGCCTTGCAAAACAGCTGTGGCAAAACCAGCCCTAGACTTAGAGTAGATAGGAAGGTGATAATGCTTAGAGAAAGTATGCACTGAACTCCAAGTAGCTGCTTCCAAAATATCCTTAGTTGCCACCCCCCTTAGAAAGGCTGTTGTAGTGGCAGCAGCCCTAGTGGAATGAGGCCTAATCCCAGCTGGAATCTCCTTGCCATGATGGGAATAACAAAATGCAATGCAAAAGCCAATCCAGCTAGAAATAGTTTGTTTTGACACAGGCTTGCCCTGTGAACTCAAAGCAAAAGAAACAAACAACTGCTGAGACTGCCTAAAATCCTTAGTCCTGCTTAAATAATAACGCAATTGCCTGTGTACATCTAAAGTGTGCAAAATCTTTTCCCCTTTATCTTGGGGGTCTGCATAAAAGTAGGCAAATGAATAGTCTGGTTTAAAGCCACACTAGAAACCACCTTAGGCATAAAGGAAGGATTAGTGCGTAATGATACCCTATCCTTATGGAAAATCAAAATGGCTCTACCGCCATAAGGGCCTGCAACTCAGACACCCTTCTTGCAGAAGTAATAGCCAACAGAAAAGCAGTCTTCCATGACAAGTATTTCAATTCAGCAGTAGCCGCAGGCTCAAAAGGTTGTAGAGTAAGTTTTTCCAACACAAAATTGAGATCCCAAGCAGGAGTAGGAGCTCTGGGGGTCTTATATTCTTTGCCCCTCTAAGAAACTGCTTGAACAAAGGATGTGAAAACAATGGTGGGTCACAATCATAGTGAGCTGAAATCGCTGCAGCATGAATCTTAATAGAAGAGAAGGACAAACCTTTGTCCAATAACCCAGTAAGGTATTGAAGAGCCGCACTCAACTTAGGCTCAGAAACCTGCAAATTCTTTGCTGTACTCCAAAATAAAAATCTCTTCCATTTTTCTGCGTACACTTTCCTTGTACTAGGTCTTCTAGCTTCCATAATCACATTTAAAACTTGTTGAGGAAGTTGAGACCTGCTGTGTTTCAACACAGAATATGCCAGGCTGTTAGATGAAGAGAGTGAAGCTTGACATTGAGCAGATGACCATCCTGCTGAGACAATAGATGAGGAATCAGAGGCAAAGGCCATGGAGGCTTCCTTACCAGACTCTAGTAGTGGGTACCAGTGTTGCCGAGGCCAATCTGGAGCTATCAAAATCATCCTTGGCCTGTCTTGTCTGACCTTTAATAGTACCTTTGGAAGAAGAGGTAGAGGAGGAAAGGCATACACATGAAGGTTTTTCCAACTAAAAGACAGAGCATCCACTTTCCAAGCTGTGTGATGAAACCCCTTTGTGCAATACTGTGGCAGCTGGTGGTTTAGTGGAGAAGCGAACAGATCTATGTCTGGAGTTCCCCATGACACTGTCAATGTTTGAAATACATGAAGATCCAGTTTCCACTCGTGGGGATCCATGATTTGTCTGCTTAACACATCTGCTAAGGAGTTCTGTGCTCCTGGCAGAAACCTCGCCTGAAGAGTTAGTTGCAAGCTTAGCGCAGTCTCCCATAAAATCATTGCTTGCCTGCATAGAGGATAAGAATGTGTTCCCCCTTGCTTGTTGATGTACCACATGACAGTTGTGTTGTCTGTTAGAATCAACACCTGCCCTGGAAGAAGTAACTCCTTGAAAGCCATTAATGCAAACTGGACTGCCAACATCTCCTTCATGTTGATATGTAGATGCAGTAGTCTGGCAGGCCACATGTCTTGTATCCACATTCCATTTAGATGAGCTCCCCAAGCAATGTCCGAGGCATCTGTCGTTAAAATCTGACTCGCCTCTGGCCGGGTCACAGAGAGTCCCTTGTTTAGGTGACATTCCTGAGCCCACCACAAAAATTCTGTTTGAAGGCAAGGTATTATTGGAATGACAGTGTCCAAATCCTGGCAGTGCTGTGTCCATACATTTTTGAGATACCATTGTAGCTTCCTCATATGCAGTTTGGCATTGGGAAGCACCAGAATACAAGATGCCATGAACCCTAATGCTTGAAGGACTGTCCTTGCAGTCAGCACGGACTGATGAGATAGTTGATGGAAGTAAAGTGATAGACTCTGTTGTTTGTCCGGGGTTAAAAGGCCATCTGGGCTGCTGTATTCAGTCTCACACCCAGAAAGCACATGTCTTGAGAGGGTACTAGACTGGACTTTATTTCGTTCACAGAATACCCTAGGCATCTTAGCACTGCTATAACATGTTCCAGATGCTGTACAAGGTCTTCCTTTTCTTGAGCCAGAATCAGGCAGTCGTCCAAGTAAGGATAGATTTGAATTCCTTGAAGCCTGAAGTAAGCTATCACTGGAGCCAGAACCTTTGTGAATACTCTGGGCAGTAGATAAGCCAAAGGGCAATGCAGAGAACTGATAATGAGAATTTCCAGCTCGAAACGCAGATACTTCCTGCAACTTAGCCTGATAGGCACATGAAGGTAAGCTTCCTTGAGATCTAGAGTTACCATCCAGTGATCTTTGCCCAGCAGAGGTAAAAGCTGTAGTAACGTCAACATCTTGAACTTGGGAATGTCCAGAAAAGTGTTGAGGAGAGATAAATCCAAAATTGGTCTCCACGTGTTCCCTTTCTTTGGTACTAGGAACAGGCGAGAATAAAATCCTAGGCCCCTTTCTGATACAGGGACTGGCTGAATGGCCCCATCTGGAGTAATTGAGAAACTTGCTTGTGAGCCTCTTTTCTTTGTGGAGGAGGAACGTCTGGCATGCCTTTGAAAGGGGGCATTGTATGGAAATAAAACCTGTAACCGTGGTGAATGATATCCAACACCCATTTGTCTTGAGTAATTAAATCCCAATTTGCTTTGAAAAGAGACAGTCTTCCTCCCAAAGGAGCTGCCAGACGGGAATCTACTGGCAGCTGAAAAGACAGGTCATTGGGTCTGTTTACGAAAGGACTGACCCCTGCCCTCACCAGAAGTCTGAGCAGGCGAACTCCTGTTCTAGGCCTAAAGAACCGTGAGCCCTGCCCCTACCACGCCTAGACCTACCCCTAGACTGAGAATCATAAGCAGGATATGTCCACCCCTTAGCCGGCCAATTTCTACTAAATTTGGTGGCTGCACCTGCAAAAAATCTTTAACAGTTTGCATAGACTTAGCTTTGTCCTCCATTTTCTTTAAAACTGCTTCCACAGGCGATCCAAACAACACATCAGACTGTAAAGGAGCATCCAAAATCCTTGTCTTAACATGCTCAGCTAAATTCTGATCCTTCAACCAGGCATGCCTGCGAAGAACAGAACTAGTAGCGGCCACCCTCGAGGAGGCTTGTACAGCATCAAAACCACATTGCAAAGAATGCTTACCCACTTGTTCAGACACATGAACCAAATCCAGCAACTCTTTACACTCAATACCTCCTGCCAAAGCATCCACCTTAGATTTCAATTGTGAAAGGAGGTAATTCTGATATTTTAGCATGTGAAACTGACAATTCAATGCTCTCATGGCTAGAGTGGAAGAAGAATACACTTTCTTTCCCCACCTATCCAAAGCCCTTGCCTCTTTATCAGTGGGAACAGGATTTTTAACCACAGAAGCTTTAACACCTTTAGGCCCTTGAGAAATAGTTTCTGGGTCCGCCCTAGGACTCTTAAACAAATACTTATGAGCCGGGCACCCTATAATACCTATCAGGCTTAACAGGAGCAGGAGGCAAAGAGTCAGGGTTCAGGGAAGCCTCTGCAAAAACATCTTCCACCACATTCAACACAGGAGGAATAGCTAAGGGCCTATGCTGGGGTAAAAACAAGAATTCCCTAAGCCTTTTCCTGGAATCAGAGTAATCCTGGCCTTCCCATTTAAAGTGCTCCCTCATGGAATGCAGAGTCTCTGAAAATGGGAAATCCTCAGGAGGAGTAGCTGTAGGAGTGGAATCATCCACATCAGAATCAGAATAAGTAGGACACTCCTGCAAGTCTTCCGCAGAAGACCCTGAAGCCTCTGAACACTGTTCAAAACAATCAAACTCTGGTTCCACCCTAGGCCTCTTATCAGACGGGGGCATAGAACCACTAATCATAGTAATCAAATCTTCTGCCATTTTAAGCATATGTTTCTTAGGTACAGAACCCGAAATGCTAGGAGAAGCCCCCACTGAAGCTAAACTAGGCCTACCTCTCAAAGAAGTTTTGGCAACAGAAGGAGAGGCTCTAACTACCTTGGGAAGAGAGGGAAGAACAGTCACCTGAGAAGCCCCCTCAGCCTGGCCTACCTCCTGAGAAGGCACATCCTGTAACAGTAAAGATTCAGCCTGGGACTCCATGGAAACTCCTGGCAAAACCTCTGGCTCCACTGAGCCTCCTAAAGAACCGACGTCCGAGACTGCCGGTTCATCAACCCTAGGCTTAGCTGTTTTGTCCTTGCGCTTCTTGCGGGCGTCGGAGCATCCGACGGCATTTTATAATTGCAATGCTTCCCAAACACTAACCTGGCACAGTCTAACCTCCTCTTAATAGTGCGTTTGTTAAACCTAGCACAAGTGCGGCAGCCAACAACGAGGCCCTAAACAAGGTATACACAAGGTATGGTAATCCCTATGAAGTATCTATTTCGGACAAGAAATACAGTTATTCACTTTTTGACATCCGTAAAATACTGAGGCAAGAAAAACCAAAATGTTCCCCAACGGGGTACTTAGCCAACTCTGTTTCGGTCTGAAACTCCGGTTTCGGAAAGATTTCAGAACGCCAACCTGCACTCGCAAAACTGCTTCTGCATCGGACCACGCCGGCAAAAGACTGAGGATATGGCGTCATGCGCTTAGTACCCTGGTACGCGTCAGGTCCCTGACCGACGCCAGCCTTATACTCTGGTATTCGGGCCGACTGGATGCGGACTATACCCAATAGTTAGGACTGCAGCAATGGGGAACGAAGAACATCTGGCGTCCGGTACGGACGACTCTTCTTGCCTGGGCTTAGCTGCCTTGTCTTTGCGCTTCTTCGAAGAAGCGGGCGTCGGAGCATCCGACGGCATTTTATAATTGCACCGCTTCCCAAAGACCAACCTGGCACAATCTAACCTTCGCTTAATAGTGCGCTTATTGAACCTAGCACAAAAGCGACACACCACAACGTCGTGCTCAGGCCCCAAACAAGGAATACACAAAGTATGATAATCTCTATGCGGTATCTGTTTCCCACAAGAAATAGTGTTATTCACTTTTTCTGACATCCGGTAAACCACTGAGGCAAGAAAAAACTAAAATATTCCCCAACGGGGTACTTAGCCAACTTTGACTCGGTCTGAAACTCCGAATTCAAAAAATTTCAGAACGCCGAACGGCACTTGCAACGCTGCTTCTGCATCGGACCATGCTGCAAAAAAGACTGGGGATATGACGTCGGTCATGCGCATTTGTACCCTGACGTCCTGATGTCAGTCTTAAGCGCCTTGACCGACGTCAGCCTAATACTTTGATATTCGGGCCGACCGAGGACAGCGGACTACCCAAGTGTAAGGACTGCAGCAATGTGAGATGAAGAACATCAAAAATTTCATGAGTCGGCCGACCGGCACTGGCAAAACTGCTTCTGCTTCTGGCACCACACGGCAAGAAAGACTGATGTAATGGTGTCGGCTGCATGTTTTATACCCCCGACGACCTGACGTCATGGAAGAGAGCATCTGACGCAAGAATTCAAGACTCTGGTATTCAGGCCGGCTGAGGGCTACCTGCAGGCAGACGACCCAAATATGATGACTGCAACAGTGAAACACGAAGAACATCCTCTTTCCCTTACAACTCGGACAATCTTCAGCAACAAAAACTACCCTTAGTATCAGGCAGACAAGTAACACTCTTCGGGAAATATGGTAAACTTCAGCCCAAGAGACCTTACAAAAACACTTTCCTTAAAAGCATCACTAAACAAGACAGTAAAGACACACACAAACATGGCATACAAGCCATCACCTAACTTAACCCCAAATCCAAAACACATGCACATAACTAAGCCTATCCCCTTCCCCAAGCCTTACTATAACCCATTAAACCACACTTACCTGCGCACACACACACACACACACACACACACACACACACACACACACACACACACACCTCCTTGAGCCACCATATTCTATGACCACACGTTCAACGTCTTTTGACAAACAAGTGCACCCACTGCATTTTGTTAACTAAATGTTTAACAAAGAGCATGGCAACCTCTGGAATCGGCAACATTTATACTAAAAGGCTGGCACAAAAGGTCTACTGCATCTCTTTTATATGGAAAATGCAAGATACTTCAATAAAGTAACCGTACCAGGCTTTTGTAAAAATGCTATACACAGCTGTTAAAAATGCCATTTTTAAGTAACTGATTTTAAACACAGAAACTTATAAAATTACAAGACCATATACAGCACCACTATATTTCAAGTACAAAATAAACAAGGTAAATAAAAGTTTCAATGAACCAGTTTCAAATCTGTTAAATGTGGTACCCCATGTAAGTCTGAAACACCACAAGTAAATAAAACAGTAACGTGAGTCTGCAAGCCAAATATTTGGGTGGATTAACAGTTTTGGGTAATACAGCACAGCTTAATTCGGAGTTTAGCAATGCATCATTTGCTCCACTCATTTGTGCCAACACGAGGGGGAGCCAGTGTTGATCACTTAAAAAAATGGTCTGCATCACATGAAAGGACATTTAAAACATATATACGTATAACTTAATAGGGAGAGACAATAAATGTCTGTACTATTTTTACGGCTTTCTCTTCCAGAAAACGCTTAACATTAGACAAGAAGTTAGGGGGAAAGGTGACACACTGCAGACAGTTAGTACATCTATGGAATCGGGAACCGAAAGATGTATATTTTTTCCAGTTTGTTCGGCAATTCTTTTTCATACCTTAACAGGTAATGTGCAACTGAAACTAAATTGCTACAAGCTAAATGTGAGCTTTCCTGTCAAATCTGCATTATCTTAGCTGCCTCTATCTGTCAAGACTACAGACGTGCTTTAGAAGTATATGAATATCATCTGTATGAGTTTCTGCATTTCTGTGCCATTCTAGAATTCCTGTGACTAAAAAATCTGGGGATTCAGCTGGTTAAGTTAGCCACAGCAAATAAATTACAGTGAAAAAAAAAAAGTGCGTTTAATTCCCTCCCATGAAGAAACAACTTAAATAAAAACCTTCAGGTAATCGAAGATGTAGCAAATAAAGGTTACGAAGCACACCCACTCCTTCAAAGACCTTGCACGCATCTCATCTCTTTCCTGGTACTCTTGCTGCAGCCTGTTTAGCAGGTGCCTGCGAAAGACATTGGCCCCATTTTGCTTGGTTTCAGCCTAGAAAACAGAATTACAAGTAGGCTTTACTTTGATTATATAAAGCTTGCTGCTGTTTTCATTACTGTGATACTTCACTGGTAAAGTAATAAGTAGCGCTATAACAGAGATTAAGAAACAGCATAGGTAGAGGTCATATTTTCGACTCACTGTTGGTATCTTACATAGTATCCAGAATAAAGATTGTAGAGCTTTATGCAACTTTCACCTTGCCCAAGTCTTACGGAGTCTTAGTGTAATGAACACTACTAGTTGGGACCATTTATACGGTTACATGCTTAATTTATAACAGTAACAGAAAATAGGAATAAAAAAGGCGGACAAATGCCTCTTCACCAAATTTAAGAAAATGCAACAGATCAAAAATCTTAAATCACGGCAAAGATGTTTTTCACTGTTCCCTGAGGTGCAATGACCTTAGAGAAGATTACAAGCAGCAAAACAGCTGCAGCCTCATGTGGGACTGTGCGAGTGTAGGGCAAATGACATTCTCCAAGAAATAAACAACTTCGTTAAAGCTTTCCTAAAATGACATTTTGCCAAATCTGCTTTTTGGAGAAAGTAGCTAGTAGGATGGGTGGGCACTTAGAAATCCTGTTCTAAAATTGACAATGGAATTTGGTAAAGGGGGGGGGGTGAAGGAACTATGGGGAAATGCAGTACTATGGAAAATCATGGCGACAATGATGATGGTGGCTGACATTCATACATAAGCAAAAACGGGCAACAAAAAAAATGTGCAATGGCTTAATTCACACTTGTGATGCTGAACAGCCATGGATGTGAACAGATCTGAGTGAGGCATGGGAAGGACGACTGCTGGGGCAAATGTGAAACACCTGCTGACTTGCCCTCAAGGGGGATGAAATCTATGTGCCCTAGGCACTCACTGGAGAATATACAGCTCAACACTAATGGGCACAGACCGGGGGGGTAGAGGTGGCAAACAATGCAAAAGACATGCCATTACTATATGTACTTCCAGAAAAGATGGTGATCCTAGCTGCTGGTGACAAGACTAGAGGACTCATTGTTACTAAAGGTTGTCAAGTTCACATCAGAAGGACTTCTATGATATGATCACACACAAATTTCTGGGGGGGAAAACACATGGACCTTGGAGTGGGGGGTTACCCACTATTGAAGTTTTTAGATAACTGGGTTCAGAAGGAGTTGCCTGCAAAAACTGTATGGATAAGGCAGCCGGGGGGGGGGGGTGAGTGGAAAACATGGAGGCTTGCTGGAGAAAGGCAGCTAGGAAAGCTATGTAAGCCAGGGACAGAAAAGAGAAAGATCAGACATTAAAGGTGGTCATTCGTCTCTTATCCTGACTGGATGAACATCTGTGGGTTCAGTTCAAGCAGCTTTAATTACACACACAAACATCAGGAATGAGGCTTTGCAACTTTAACAGACCGACTACCACACTCATACATGTTAATACACTGGCTGTTCTCTCAAAATGGCACTACTGCCTGCACGTGCTCACTATTTATATGCACGTGCCTACATCTGGAAAAGCTTCTTAAAAGGTACAACACACTGTTCTACATCCTCCCTCTGAGAAATAGCTCATACATCAAATGACAGTATTCAACGACATGCAATTATACAGAAACGATCTCTTGACATGCAATTATACAAAATTAGACACATACAACAATGTCCAGGTTGCTGTGTATTTTACACTAGGTTTAGAAATATGACCTGATCATGTAACAAAAGCCAGAATTGGATCTAGCAATGGGGACCGTCTTCAAGGAATGTTCACTTTTGGGGACAACTGGGACATCTTCAGGAAAGGGAATGAATACGGAGACATGTTCTTCGGTATGAACATTGTCATGGTTGCTCTGAGATCTACAGTCTTTATCACAGGTACGATGCTGCAATACAGTTTCTAACACATGAAGACTATGCCTGCGGTTGTATTCTATACCCTTAGATTCCACTAAGTAGGATCTTGGCTCCGCACACTCACTGGACCAATTCGATCAAAGCCTTTTGCATCCTCACTGCCTCTACTTCTTTTAACGGACAAAAAAAATCTTCTCATTTTATCAAGTGTACTTCTGAGAACACTTTAAAAAGTTGGGCTTAGACTGTTTTGCTGTTTTTAGCATTAGGCATCAACAAACTGGTTTGCCTAAATAGAAGTCTCTGAGCAGGGGAGCCAAGTAGATTGTCATGGGGGATATTTTTGAGACTAAGAAAATTCAAGAAGATAACGGTATTGTCACGCTTTAACTTCTCTAGTAATTGCTTTGCACTCTGTACTACACGTTCAGCAAGGCCATTTGATTGTGGGCATTCCGGACTACTAGCAACATGGATAAAGTCCCACTCTTTAGTAAATCTCTGAAATAAATTGACTGGTAAACTGGGTACCATTGTCAGAAATAACTGTGTGGACTACCATGGACTGAGAAATTAGGTTTCATCTTAGTAATAACAGCACTGGACATTAAGTTAGGTAGCAAATAGATCTCAAACCAGTTTGAATAAGAGAGTCTACCAACACTAAGCAATGCTGATTGTTCCACTCTATGTCAGTGGCTAACTGTTGACCAGGGTAGTTCAGGAATTTGGCTTACCTGAAGTGGCTCTTTTTGCAAATGCACTTTAGTTCTATTGCATACTGAACAAGAAGAAAGCACTTTATCAAGGTCTTTTGACAGAGAAGGCCAAACTATTAGTCCTCTCGCACTTCTTTTGATAGTTTTGGAACCTGGATGGCCACGATGCAAAATCTGAATGTATTCATAAGGAAGTAGAACAAATAACTTTGGGACCTTTGAAAATGATACCATCTTCCATCAGCATCTTATCTCTGTATGGAAAATAAGGTTGCACTTCCGGCGGTACACAGGATTCCTTAGACAGCCATCCTACATTGATGAAGTGGTTGAGCTTTTGCAAAATTGGATTAGTCTTTGTATGATTTCTCAGCTTATCAAGACTCGTGGTAGAAATATTACACATTTCCATGACAAAGTCAAAATTCTCTGCATCAAGCTGTTCCCATGGTGCTTCTAGGTGAGCTGGATAAGGTATCTGCCAGATAAAGAAGTTTGCCTTTTATATAAACCATTTGAAATTGTACTTTTGCAATCTGAGCATCATTCTTGTAGTCTTACCAGAGCTGAATGTATAGGCTTCTTTAAAATAGTGGCTAGAGGTTGATCAGTTTTGATTTGGATAGCTCTGCCATAAATACAATCATGGAACTTCAAACACGCGAAGATGCATCTCACTTTGTGTAAGAGTTCTAGATGCACAGGCAACAGGTCTGCCCTCTTGAATAACCGCACCAAGACCAAACTTTGAAGCATCACAGGAAAGAACTACTGGTTGTGGACATCATAATAGCTCAATGTAGGAGGGTAGGCAATTTGCTGTTTGAGGATATCAAAATGGTCTCTAGTGTTGTTCCAACCATGACCAGGGAACATTTTTGCATGTCAGCTCTCTTAAAGGTGCTGATAACTCACTAAAGTCAGGGATAAATTTGCCAAATAGAGAACCATACCAAGAAAACACTGCAAGGATTGGAAACTGTTTGGAGCTGGCATCTCAAGAATGGCTGCTTGTTTGGAAGGGTCTGGTTTTAACAATGTACTGGTAAAAAATGACCTAAACAAGTAACTTCTGGTAGCCTGAATTTACATTTCAGAGGATTGAGCTTTAAGTTCACTTCACGTATGCGGTCTGAGGTTTCTGCATGCTCTGCTTCACCACTGCCTCCAACTAGTACATCATCCACTATTATAGCACACGGATAGCCCCAAAAAATTTGCACCATTGCACGCTGAAAGACTTCACTGGCAAAATGTATTCTAAAAGGCATTCTGAGGAATCTGCATCTACCAAATGGGGTACTGAAAGCAGTCAGTAGTGAAGATTTACGATCAAGCATTACTTGCCAAAATAAACTCTCTGCGTCCAAGACAGAAAAAACAGTGGCATTTGGCATGAAGGTGGCAATCTCAACTGTACTCATAGGATGATGAGGTCTCTAATGCCTTATTCAAGTCCCTTGGCTCAATGCATATTCTGATTTCACCTGAATTTTTCTTATGAGCAGCTACTATGGAAGACACCCACTCATTTGGTTCTGTGACTGGACAAATCACACCTTCCTGCACCATCTTGTCTAACTGGATCTTGACTATGTCATGCCTAGTTACTGGAACTCTCCTCGTTGGTCTGACCACTGGACTGACCTTTGGGTCTTCCTTCATGGAGTACACAACTGGAAGTGTGCCTAATTGGTCACTGAAAACATCAGCATACTCTGAGAAAATAGCATCAGTGAAACTGGAACATGTGCTTACATGATGGACTTTAAGAATTAAACTGCTTTCTTTCTACTAAAGTGTCTCTGAGACCTAATAATGACTACAAAGGTCTTCTGACTACATAAAATTGGCAAGCTGTAACTGTTCCCAGCCGAATAGCACGAAGGCACTAATGAGTCTTCGGTTTGAATCTCTTCACCTCCATAAGCAACAAGCTTTGCACAAATAACCAAATTAAGTGGCACACCATCTCTCACTCTAGCAAATGTTTCTGCTGATATTACATTTTGAACCACTGTCTACTTTGAGCTCAGTGGGTTTACCACTGATCAGGACAGTACAAAATTCATTCTTTGCCAACAAACCACTGCATTAACCTTTTCACAAGACTGATACACCATCTACATAGAAAGTAGGGTTGGAGCTTTCTACATGATCAATTTGCTGTTTTTGGTGACCTTTCTTAACTGAATGAGGCTTGCTAGGCTTACAAAACTTTTGAAAGGGGTGCCATCTTGTACACTTGGAATTGCTGACCAAATACTAAGCATTTCTCGTTTAGACTCATGACTGGCACCATAATTACAACAGTTAATAATAAGACTTGACTTGGGTTTTGCTGACTCACCTTTTATACTGCATTGAGCATGTCCTTTTTTACTGAACTAGTCTTAGAACTTGCTAGAAAGTTATGGGATCTCCCAGGAAAACCCACAGGGTTGCAGCTGCCATGTGCTTAGGCCTGTTTCTACATGCCATGTCTGCAGGCTGTCTACACTTGCTCTAGAGGCTGTTGAAACTATGTGTTTATCGCTGTTGAAACCACTTGTAAGCATACTTGTGTGCCTTTCTGAGAGCTCATGGATTTGACAAATACATTACATCACTATCAAGAAGCAAAATCTCGCTCACTGTAGCATTAAGACGAGACATAAGCCTGTCCTTTATTAATTCATCCTTCAAAATCACCAAATCTCCATGTTTTAGCCTTATTTCTCAAGTCCATGATATAAGCTGTAAAAAAAAGTTTCACCTCGCTTTGTTCTCTTGTGTAAAATAGCTGCCTCTCTAATGTAACATTTGTCTGGGGGTTGCATATTTCTCTACATTTACGTTTCAAGTACTCTGGGTCCTCTCAATTCAGCTGGAACAATATGGCGATTTTCCCCTCTTCTGCATATAGTGCTGGTGCATACACAAATGAACAATCTTTTCCAATGGCTTCTGACCTAGCCAAGTTAAGCAAAATGAATGCCCTTGTACATGCATCTTTGTCAGAAAAAGCTGCTTGTATGAAAATATCTTATTCCTGCTCAAATACTCTCCAATTCTCTGCAATATTATGATCAAAGACAAGTGGACTGGGTCTGCAAAATGCCTCTGCCATATCAACACACAGTAGTGAAGGTGCTTGGAAATATATGCGAACATATACACACACAAATATGCCAGAACTTGTAATTATGCTCAAAAGCACAACAGACTAAGCTGAAATACCTGCACTTTTCCAAATAAGTCTCTGTAGCACAAGAATACTTTAAAATCACTGTAATTCTGAAACCACTCATCAGTGTAAGAAATACTTTGAAATGATTGTACTTTTGAGAGTAAACTGTACACAACAGAAGAAGCTAAGAGTAAGAAACACTTCAAAGTGAATGCACTTTGCAAATAAGCGGTATAAAGCACAAAACTCTTCAAAGTGGCTGGACTTCTCTTGAAATAACTCTGTACAGTGTAAAACACTTGGAAATGGAGGCACCAAGAATAAAATGTACACAGCACAAGAAACTTTTAGAAATGGCTATACTTTGACTGCACTTTGCAAAATAACTGTACTTTGCATACAGTAAAAACTCTGAAATAATTGCACTGTAATAAAGCACACACTCTGCAAACACTTGCACACTCTGAGATACTTCTAACAATTCCAGTTATGCTTTGAATGCTTCGGTCAATGTGAAATAGTAGTTTATGCCCAAACTTGGTCTTTGACTAAAAATATGCAGTCGCCTTGCTTTTAAGTTTATTTTGTCCTTTTACTGTACTCATTATGCCCATTTAACCTCTCATCATGCTCATACTTTTTCTTGTGCTAGTTTTACTTTAAACATGCTCATTATGCAAATCGGAGGTAATTCTGAGCCACATATGAATATTTCTGCTAGCTTTTTCAAATATCGTGGTTTTATACATTTTAATGTGTTTTGTGGCTTCTGTTTTATCAATACATTTTGCTACTCAATTAATTAATAATGTGTTTTGTGCCTTACAAATGATCCGTTTCATTTTCTTTTGCAAAACAAATAATTTGGGCAAGTTTTGGCTACCTAAAGTTTTATTTCTGAAATACATGAAGATCCAGTTTCCACTGTGGGGATCCATGATTTGTCTGCTTAACACATCTGCTAAGGAGTTCTGTGCTCCTGGCAGAAACCTTGCCTGAAGAGTTAGTTGCAGGCTTAGCGCAGTCTCCCATAAAATCATTGCTTGCCTGCATAGAGGATAAGAATGTCCCCCCTTGCTTGTTGATATACCACATGACAGTTGTGTTGTCTGTTAGAATCAACACCTGCCCTGGAAGAAGTAACTCCTTGAAAGCCATTAATGCAAACTGGACTGCTAACATCTCCTTCATGTTGATATGTAGATGCTGTAGTCTGGCAGGCCACTTGTCTTGTATCCACTTTCCATTTAGATGAGCTCCCCAAGCAATGTCCGAGGCATCTGTCGTTAAGATCTGACTTGCCTCTGGCCGGGTCACAGAGAGTCCCTTGTTTAGGTGACATTCCTGAGCCCACCACAAGAATTCTTTTGAAGGCAAGGTATTATTTGAATGACAGTGTCCAAATCCTGGCAGTGCTGTGTCCATACATTTTGAGATACCATTGTAACTTCCTCATATGCAGTTTGGCATTGGGAAGCACCAGAATACAAGATGCCATGAACCCTAATGCTTGAAGGACTGTCCTTGCAGTCAGCACGGACTGATGAGATAGTTGATGGAAGTAAAATGACAGACTCTTTTGTTTGTCCGGGGTTAAAAAGGCCATCTGGGCTGCTGTATTCAGTCTCACACCCAGAAAGCACATGTCTTGAGAGGGTACTAGACTGGACTTTATTTCGTTCACAGAATACCCTAGGCATCTTAGCACTGCGATAACATGTTCCAGGTGCTGTAGAAGAACTTTTTCCTGAGCCAGAATCAGGCAGTCGTCCAAGTAAGGATAGATTTGAATTCCTTGAAGCCTGAAATAAGCTATCACTGGAGCCAGAACCTTTGTGAATACTCTGGGCAGTAGATAAGCCAAAGGGCAATGCAGAGAACTGATAATGAGAATTTCCAGCTCGAAACCGCAGATACTTCCTGCAACTTAGCCTTATAGGCACATGAAGGTAAGCTTCTTTGAGATCTAAAGTTACCATCCAGTGATTTTGCCCAGCAGAGGTAAAAGCTGTTGTAACGCCAACATCTTGAACTTGGGAATGTCCAGATAAGTGTTGAGGATAGATAAATCCAAAATTGGTCTCCACGTGTTTCCTTCTTTGGTACAAGGAACAGGCGGGAATAAAATCCTAGGCCCCTTTCTGATACAGGGACTGGCTGAATGGCCCCTATGTGCAGTAACTGAGAAACTTGCTTGTGAGCCTCTTTTCTTTGTGGAGGAGGAACGTCTGGCATGCCTTTGAAAGGGTCATTGTATGGAAATAAAATCTGTAACCGTGGTGAATGATATCCAACACCCATTTGTCTTGAGTAATTAAGTCCCAATTTTCTTTGAAAAGAGACAGTCTTCCTCCTAAAGGAGCTGCCAAACGTGAATCTGCTGGCAGCTGAAAAGACAGGTCATTGGGTCTGTTTACGAAAGGACTGACCCCTGCCCTCACCAGAAGTCTGAGCAGGTGAACTCCCTGTTCTAGGCCTAAAAGAACCTTGAGCCCTGCCCCTACCACGTCTAGACCTACCCCTAGACTGAGAATCATAAGCAGGATATGTCCACCCCTTAGCAGGCCAATTTCTACTAAACTCCGGTGGCTGCACCTGCAAAAAATCTTTAACAGTTTGCATAGACTTAGCTTTGTCCTCCATTTTCTTTAAAACTGCTTCCACAGGTGATCCAAACAACACATCAGACTGTAAAGGAGCATCCAAAATCCTTGTCTTAACATGCTCAGCTAAATTCTGATCCTTCAACCAGGCATGCCTGCGAAGAACAGAACTGGTAGCAGCCACCCTCGAGGAGGCCTGTACAGCATCAAAACCACATTGCAAAGAATGCTTACCCACTTGTTCAGACACATGAACCAAATCCAGCAACTCTTTACACTCAATACCTTCCGCCAAAGCATCCACCTTAGATTTCAATTGTGAAAGGAGATAATTCTGATATTTTAGCATGTGAAACTGACAATTCAAAGCTCTCATGGCTAGAGTGGAAGAAGTATACATTTTCTTTCCCCACCTATCCAAAGCCCTTGCCTCTTTATCAGTGGGAACAGGATTTTTAACCACAGAAGCCTTTTACACCCTTAGGCCCTTGGGAAATAGTTTCTGGGTCCCCTAGGACTCTTAAACAAATATTTATGAGCCGGGCACCCTATAATACCTATCAGGCTTAACAGGAGCAGGAGGCAAAGAATCAGGGTTCAGGGAAGCCTCTGCAAAAACATCTTCCACCACATTCAACACAGGAGGAATAGCTAAAGGCCTATGCTGGGGTAAAAACAAGAACTCCCTAAGCCTTTCCTGGAGTCAGAGTAATCCTGGCCTTCCCATTTAAAGTGCTCCCTCATGGAATGCAAGGTCTCTGAAAATGAGAAATCCTCAGGCGGAGAAGCTGTAGGAGTGGAATCATCCACATCAGAATCAGAATAAGTGGGATACTCCTGCATATCTTCCACAGAAGATTCTGAAGCCTCTGAACACTGTTCAAAACTATCAAACTCGGTTCCACCCTAGGCCTCTTATCAGGGGGGCATAGAACCCCTAATCATAGTAATCAAATCTTCTGCCATTTTAAGCAGATGTTTGTTAGGTACAGAACCCGAAATGCTAGCGGAAGCCCGCACTGAAGCTGAACTAGGCCTACCTCTTAAAGAAGCTTTGGCAACAGAAGGAGAAGCTCTAACTACCTTGGGAAGAGAGGGAAGAACAGTCACCTGAGAAGCCCCTCAGCCTGGCCTACCTCTTGAGAAGGCACATCCTGTAAGAGTATAGTTTCTGCCTGGGACTCCATGGAAACTCCTGGCAAAACCTCCGGCTCCACTGAGCCTTCTAAAGAACCGACGTCCGGGACTGCCGGTTCCTCAACCCTAGGCTTCACTGTTTTATCCTTGCGCTTCTTGAGGAAGCGGGCCGGAGCATCCGACGGCATGTTATAATTGCAACGCTTCCCAACCACTAACCTGGCACAGTCTAACCTCCTCTTTAGAGGGGCTTTGTTAAACCTAGCACAAGAGCGGCAACCAACAACGGCGTGCTCAGGCCCTAAACAAGGTATACACAAGGTATGATAATCCCTATGAGGTATCTGTTTCCCACAAGAAATACAGTTATTCACTTTTTCTGACATCCGGTAAAATACTGAGGCAAGAAAACCAAAATGTTCCCCAACGGGTACTTAGCCAACTCTGTTTCGGTCTGAAACTCCGGTTTCGGAAATATTTCAGTACGCCAACCTGCACTCGCAAAATTGCTTCTGCATCGGACCATGCGGCAAAAAAGACTGAGGATATGACGTGGGTCATGCCCATTAGTACCCTGACGTACTGGCGTCAGTCTAATGCGCCTGACCGACGTCAGCCTTATACTCTGGTATTCGGGCCGACTGGACGCGGACTATACCCAATAGTCAGGACTGCAGCAATGGAAGACGAAGAACATCTGTTTGGAGCTGGCATCTCAAGAATGGCTGCTTGTTTGGAAGGGTCTGGTTTTAACAATGTACTGGTAAAAAATGACCTAAACAAGTAACTTCTGGTAGCCTGAATTTACATTTCAGAGGATTGAGCTTTAAGTTCACTTCACGTATGCGGTCTGAGGTTTCTGCCATGCTCTGCTTCACCACTGCCTCCAACTAGTACATCATCCACTATTATAGCACACGGATAGCCCCAAAAAATTTGCACCATTGCACGCTGAAAGACTTCACTGGCAAAATGTATTCTAAAAGGCATTCTGAGGAATCTGCATCTACCAAATGGGGTACTGAAAGCAGTCAGTAGTGAAGATTTACGATCAAGCATTACTTGCCAAAATAAACTCTCTGCGTCCAAGACAGAAAAAACAGTGGCATCTGGCATGAAGGTGGCAATCTCAACTGTACTCATAGGATGATGAGGTCTCTAATGCCTTATTCAAGTCCCTTGGCTCAATGCATATTCTGATTTCACCTGAATTTTTCTTATGAGCAGCTACTATGGAAGACACCCACTCATTTGGTTCTGTGACTGGACAAATCACACCTTCCTGCACCATCTTGTCTAACTGGATCTTGACTATGTCATGCCTAGTTACTGGAACTCTCCTCGTTGGTCTGACCACTGGACTGACCTTTGGGTCTTCCTTCATGGAGTACACAACTGGAAGTGTGCCTAATTGGTCACTGAAAACATCAGCATACTCTGAGAAAATAGCATCAGTGAAACTGGAACATGTGCTTACATGATGGACTTTAAGAATTAAACTGCTTTCTTTCTTTTTACTAAAGTGTCTCTGAGACCTAATAATGACTACAAAGGTCTTCTGACTACATAAAATTGGCAAGCTGTAACTGTTCCCAGCCGAATAGCACGAAGGCACTAATGAGTCTTCGGTTTGAATCTCTTCACCTCCATAAGCAACAAGCTTTGCACAAATAACCAAATTAAGTGGCACACCATCTCTCACTCTAGCAAATGTTTCTGCTGATATTACATTTTGAACCACTGTCTACTTTGAGCTCAGTGGGTTTACCACTGATCAGGACAGTACAAAATTCATTCTTTGCCAACAAACCACTGCATTAACCTTTTCACCGAAGACTGATACACCATCTACATAGAAAGTAGGGTTGGAGCTTTCTACATGATCAATTTGCTGTTTTGAGTGACCTTTCTTAACTGAATGAGGCTTGCTAGACTTACAAAACTTTTGAAAGTGGTTCCATTTTTTACACTTGGAATTGCTGACCAAATACTAAGCATTTCTCTCGTTTAGACTCATGACTGGCACCATAATTACAACAGTTAATAATAAGACTTGACTTGGGTTTTGCTGACTCACCTTTTATACTGCATTGAGCATGTCCTTTTTTACTGAACTAGTCTTAGAACTTGCTAGAAAGTTATGGGATCTCCCAGGAAAACCCACAGGGGTTGCAGCTGCCATGTGCTTAGGCCTGTTTCTACATGCCATGTCTGCAGGCTGTCTACACTTGCTCTAGAGGCTGTTGAAACTATGTGTTTATCGCTGTTGAAACCACTTGTAAGCATACTTGTGTGCCTTTCTGTGAGCTCATGGATTTGACAAATACATTACATCACTATCAAGAAGCAAAATCTCTCTCACTGTAGCATTAACACCACACATAAGCCTGTCCTTTATTAATTCATCCTTCAAAATCACCAAATCTCCATGTTTTAGCCTTATTTCTCAAGTCCATGATATAAGCTGTAAAAAAAAGTTTCACCTCGCTTTGTTCTCTTGTGTAAAATAGCTGCCTCTCTAATGTAACATTTGTCTGGGGGTTGCATATTTCTCTACATTTACGTTTCAAGTACTCTGGGTCCTCTCAATTCAGCTGGAACAACAATATGGCGATTTTCCCCTCTTCTGCATATAGTGCTGGTGCATACACAAATGAACAATCTTTTCCAATGGCTTCTGACCTAGCCAAGTTAAGCAAAATGAATGCCCTTGTACATGTATCTTTGTCAGAAAAAGCTGCTTGTATGAAAATATCTTATTCCTGCTCAAATACTCTCCAATTCTCTGCAATATTATGATCAAAGACAAGTGGACTGGGTCTGCAAAATGCCTCTGCCATATCAACACACAGTAGTGAAGGTGCTTGGAAATATGTACGAACATATACACACACACAAATATGCCAGAACTTGTAATTATGCTCAAAAGCACAACAGACTCGCTGAAATACCTGCACTTTTCCAAATAAGTCTCTGTAGCACAAGAATACTTTAAAATCACTGTAATTTACGAAACCACTCATCAGTGTAAGAAATACTTTGAAATGATTGTACTTTTGAGAATAAACTGTACACAACAGAAGAAGCTAAGAGTAAGAAACACTTCAAAGTGAATGCACTTTGCAAATAAACGGTATAAAGCACAAAAACTCTTCAAAGTGGCTGGACTTCTGCGAAATAACTCTGTACAGTGTAAGAAACACTTGGAAATGGAGGCACCAAGAATAAAATGTACACAGCACAAGAAACTTTTCAGAAATTGTTGTACTTTGACTGCACTTTGCAATACAACTGTACTTTGCATACAAAAAACTCTGAAATAATTGCACTGTAATAAAGCACACACTCTGCAAACACTTTGCACACTCTGAGATACTTCTAACAATTCCAGTTATGCTTTGAATGCTTCGGTCAATGTGAAATAGTAGTTTATGCCCAAACTTGGTCTTTGACTAAAAATATGCAGTCGCCTTGCTTTTAAGTTTATTTTGTCCTTTTACTGTACTCATTATGCCCATTTAACCTCTCATCATGCTCATACTTTTTCTTGTGCTAGTTTTACTTTAAACATGCTCATTATGCAAATCGGAGGTAATTCTGAGCCACATATGAATATTTCTGCTAGCTTTTTCAAATATCGTGGTTTTATACATTTTAATGTGTTTTGTGGCTTCTGTTTTATCAATACATTTTGTGCTACTCAATTAATTAATAATGTGTTTTGTGCCTTACAAATGATCCGTTTCATTTTCTTTTGCAAAACAAATAATTTGGGCAAGTTTTGGCTACCTAAAGTTTTATTTCTGGCCCTTTTTATTGTTTGAGCTCTGTATCACTCAACCTGCCTTCACCTTCAACTCTGCACCTCATGGCTTGAAGTTGTACTCTCAATCCCAGTTATGACACCATGTCGCTCATCTGGTCAGGATAAAACACAGGACCAGTTGTGGGTTCAGTTCAAGCAACTTTATTACACACAAACATCAGAAATGAGGCTTTGTATTTTAAACTTAAATAAACTTATAAACAGATTGACTATCATACTCATACATGTTAACATTCTGGCTGTTCTCTCAAAATGGCACTGCTGCCTGCATGTGCTCACTATTTATATTCACATGCGCACTTCTGGAAATGCTTCTTAAAGGTACAACACATGCTCTGTTCTACAAAGGTTATCTGCAGAATACTAATAAAAGACTGAAGAGCAGATAAATTAATACGTTGGAACCAATTCAAAGGACAGTGTGTGATGTGAAATTAAACAAACAAGAAGTTATGTACTCACCATAAAGTTCGATGTATGTTAGTCCATCTCGCCTCACATTCTTACCCGTGGGTTCGGAGCCGAATGCTGGCTCCGACTTGGCCATACTTTTTAGCTCGAAGGCTTTCTATTGGCTGGGCTAAGATGGTATCCCATGCTGAACTGCTCTCTATCCCCAGATCTAGTTTGCTGTGAGCACCAGCACTCATTCTCCATGCATAACACCCAAGGAAAGGAAAAAAAAAACAAACCAAGAATGAAGGGAAATCTGAAACCAGGCCTAACCTCCAGATCCTCCAGGACGGGGGAAGGAGGGGGGGGGGGTAAGTAAGAATGTGAGGCGAGATGGACTACATACATCGAACGTTATGGTGAGTATATAACTTCTTGATGTTATGTAGTCCAATCTCGCCTACATTCTTAGCTGTGGGACAGCGTCCCCAGCACTTAACTCCTGGGAGGCTCAGTGGAAAATACTCCTGAGCACTGTGGAAGCAAAGGAAGACCTGCCCCTAGATACCACATCTAACTTGTAATGAGTAACAAAGGTGTGAGGAGATGCCCAAGTAGCCGCAGCACAACTATCATCCATAGACAATCCGGCCTGAAAAGCTGTAGATGTAGATATAGACTGGGTAGAGTGAGCCTTCACCTGGAACAGTAAATCTTTTCCCCCTGAGGTACTAATGAAAGAAATACAACTGGAAATCCACCTGGACAACGTGACTTTGGAAACAGGAGACCCAATTCTGTTTCCCAAAAATGAAACAAAATTGATCAGATTTTCTGAAGTCTTTCATTCTGTGCAAATAAAAATACAAGTGTCTGTGCACATCCAATTGATGAAATTTGAATTCTGCCGTGTTTGAGAACTGAGGAAAAAAAAACTGGCAATGCAATAGATTGGTTAAGGTTACTAACTGACGCTACTTTGGGAAGAAAGGAGGAGTTCTGTCTGGGAGAAACCCTGTCCTTACGAAAAATCAAATAAGGGGATTTAATTGATAAAGCTTGAAGCTCCGAAACGCGTCTGGCTGACGTGATGGCTACCAAAAAGACAGTCTTTCAAGTTAAGAATTTTAAATCGCAAGTGGCTGCAGGCTCAAAGAGGGGGGGGGGTGAAGTAAGACCCTGTAGAACAAAGTTTAAGTCCCAAGGCATAACGGGTTCAGAGACCGGAGGACGAAGCAACAAAGTGCCCTTCAGGAAAGCCTTAGAGAGTCTATGAGCTATTAGGCTAGGTTTGTCTGCAACATGAAAGGTAAAAATCGCCGCCAACTGGACCTTTAATGGTTGTGGCCACTAAACCCTGGTTAAAAAGCATAGACAGGAACTCCAATACAGAAGAAATTGGAGCTGTGTAAGGGTCAAGCTTTTTGGCATGTGCCCAGATTGAAAACCTCTTCCATTTGCTGTAATAAATCTTTCTGTTGAAGGCTTATGAGAGGAAGATAGAATATGAACCACCTCCGGCGAAAAATGGTGAAGCCTAACTAATGACGGAAGTGGAGCAGCCAGGCTGTCAACCGGTGGGTCCAAAGAGAGGGAAGGAACTGCCCTGACATGCGAGTCAGTAAGTCTGGTTGTGGGTCCAGAATCCAAGGAGCGTCCATGAGATAGGGATGGAGAAAGGGGAACGAAATTTGACGAGGCCACTGTGGGGCAATCAGAATCATTTTGCTTCCCAAGGATAGCGCTTTCTGGATAACCTTTGACAGCAAGGGAACTGGAGGGAAGGCATATAGTAGACCGGAGGGCCAATCGTGGACTAGAGTTGTCCCTGGGTGACTCCCACTGAGGGGGGATAAGGGTGAAGTAGCTGCTGCATTTGGCATTGAGAGGGCTGGCAAAAAGGTCGCAGCAAGGCTGACCCCACCTGCGGAAGATCTGCTTCGCAACTTGACAGTTCAGGGACCACTCGTGAGGCATCAGAATAGCTCTGCTTAGCCTGTCTGCGATCACATTGGACTTCCCCAGAATGTGCATTGCTACCAGAAAACGTTGGGAAGACACTGCCCACTGCCACACATGCATGGCCTCTCTGCACAGGGGATATGACTTGGTTCCTCCTTGTTTGTTCAGATACCACACCACTGACATATTGTATGAGTGGATTGCAATAGTCCCGAGAGGAAGAAAACTCTGAAGTGCTTGCAACGCTAGTAGCACAGCTCTCATCTCCAGGACATTGATATGCAGATGCTTCTCGAGCTCTTGCCACGTGCCTTGGACTGTCCTGCCTAGATAATGCCCCCCCCCCAACCCCATCTGGGAGGCATCTGTGGTCACAGTGGCAACCGGGGGTGAAGGAACGAAGGGCTTTCCCGCACCAAGGTTGTCGGTGCAAAGCCACCAACTGAGATGCTGTTTGCACCTCTCTGTGAGTAGAATAGGGTGAGAAAGTGGAAGACATTGAAGAGACCACTGGGCGAAGAGTAGCCACTGAAGGAGCCTCATATGTAACCTTGCCAGAGGGACTAATATAATCATAGCAGCCATTGTCCAACAATTGGAGGACCCATCTTACCTTCACCCTTCTCAGAGGGAGCAAGGCGTAAACCTGTTGTTGTAGGACTCAGATTTTTTCCTGTGGTAGAAATGCCCGCATGAGGACTGTGTCTAATTCAGCACCTATAAAAGTGACACTCTGCGAGGGCAACAAGGCAGATTTTTCCCAGTTCAATGTGATGCCCAACTGATGACATAGGTTGATAGTAGCGTGCCTGGTCTGAAGTAGTAGATGCCTGGTGGTGGCAGTAAGGAGCCAGTCGTCCAGGTATGGAAACACTTGGAATCCCTGACGTCTCAAGTGAGCAGTCACCACTGCCATGCATTTGGTAAACACCCTGGGGGCTGTGGTGAGACCAAAGGGCAGGACCCGAAACTGAAAGTGACTTGCTCCCAGCCGAAGCGTAGGTGACTTCTGGATGCCCTGTCCATATTTATGTGGTAGTAAGCATCCTTGAGGTTAATGGAGCACAGCCACACTTCTTTTCCCAACAATGGGAGAATAGACTGCAACGTGACCATTCGGAAGTTGGACTTCTGCACATGGGTGTTCAATCGGCTGAGATCCAAAATGGGTCTCGGGTCCCCTTGTCCTTTTCGGCACCAAAAAGAATCTGGAGTAAGTCCCTAATCCGATCTGGTCTGAGGGGGCATGTTGGATGGCTCGTTTTTCTAGCAGCGTTGAAACTTCTGAAGCTGCGTAATCCCTTTGACTGGGTGGAACATCTGGGATTTTCTTGATTGGAGGGGGATTTGAAGAGAAGGGGATGACATATCCTCTGGAAATTATTCGTAGGACCCATTGGTCTTGGGTGATATCTTGCTAGGCCTCAGAGTATAATGAGATTTGACCCCTGACTGGCTCCGGAAATGCACAGTCGGGCCTCCCATCAGGAGTGGCGGTAGGGAGAACCACAAAAGGAATCACGGTCTCCCGAGTTTCGAGGGCCTCCTCTGCCCCTAGGGCGGCATCTTCCTGAAAAACCACCCCTCCCCTGCCTCTGGAGGGGGGCTCATCTTGTGTACCGGGAAAAACCTCTGATTTCTTGAACCACATTTTGTCACCCCGCTGGGCCTTGGGATAAGGCCTAGAGGGAAGGGAAAAACTGACTCCTACCGCAGACAAAGTTTTCCCCTCTTGCTCGCACTTAGTGAGAGTGTCTTTCACATTGGTTCTGAACAAAGAGGAACCATCAAACAGGGCATCGGTGAATGAAGACTTTAAGGCCTCCAAAAAAATGACAAAGGCGCATCCAGGCCTGCCTCCTAAGAACAACTCCTGAACTTGCTGCCCTACTCGCTCCCTCGGCTGCGTAGCAGATCAACCTCATGGAGGAGTTTGCAAAAGAAGTGAGGGTAGACCTCTGAGCATTGACCTTCTGGGCCACCGCCTTAAAAACATTACCCGTGAGAGTATCTCCAAGCTCCTTTAGGAGATCTCTCTGGAGCTGTGTAAATTGCGATAAGTAATTCAGTGACTGCAAGGTAAAAGGTCGCTGAAAAAAAAAGTACACTTCCCGTACCGGTCCATAGTCCTAAACGCCTTGTTAGGGGGGATGGACGGTGGAAGAAGTCTCAGCTAATTCCTTCTGGGTGGCAGCTGCCACCACCATGGCATCCACAGGGACTCCCTTGGATAGAAATTCCTCATCAGGAGGGGCAGAAAAAATTTAATGGGTCTCCTGGGGACTAGTTCCACAGAGTCTGGGGTTTCGCACACCCTTCGACAAACCAAACCAGAAGCTTGAAGGGTGGAGATGCCCAGGAGGTGGACGGCTGAGCACCAAAGGCCTTCAGGAAGACAAGACTCCTCTTCGGAGGAGGCTTTGGATGACCAGTCACCGCTTTGCTTCAAAATCTCTAGAATGTCAGAGAAAGAAACATCCTCAGAGGATAACTCAGGGGACCCCTCCGATTCCTCGAGGTCGGTGTCTGATGGGAGAGACTCATCCTGAGAATCTATGTGCTTCCTCTTGCACGTTTTCTTCCTGGGTGGCTCCTCAGGCAAAAACTCTGAGGGGCCCTCAGAAATATGGGGACCACTCGTGGGGGTACCCTGAGGCCTTGGGGCTCTGCTGTCCAGAGATAGATGGCGATCAGAGACCTGCACTGGTGTTGTAGGGGACAAGAGTGACCAACCCGTATGATGCTGCTGACTACCTGGCCAGCGCACTCGGCATGGCCTCGAAGGCTGGTCCTCCCGGGTCCGAAGAATGACCAGCCTCCGACGCCGAGATAGGAGTCAGGCTTCCCCACACCGAAGCACCGAGAGGGAGACTAGGAGCAGAGAGGTGTCCCAAAGCCTCTCCCTCTGGTCCGACCAATGAATCCAGAGTCCTGAACCCCGTGAATGGCACAGACGGGGTCGGAGCCAACGTCTGAACCGATAAGCCAGGAGGGGCTGTCGTAACCGACCTAGGGACATCACACGGAGCCAAGCACTCCAGCTCCGAAAGCTGAGATGTGCTCAGAGGAGGTAGGATCGATGTAGGTTGAGGGACCGCCAGTACCGGTGACTGAAGTCTCTGCACCACTCTATCGACGTTCACATCTAAGGTCCTGGAAGATTTGGAGGATAGGGAAGGAGATAGAGACCTCCTCTCTGAAGGAGACCTGCGAGGAGGAGATACCGGCCTAATGCTGGGTGACCGGCTCTGAACAGGCTCCAAGAAAATTGGAGCCGAAGCAGGTTCCATAACCACTGACACTTCCTGCGGCCCAGAAGACAATGGAGCCAAGGATGTCTATGAAGACTCTGCTATTTTTCTCCAGCAGCTCCGAGGATACTGATGGAGCCAGAGACCACTTTTTTGCTTTGGAAGATTTAGCCTTAGAGCTGGAAGCACTCTCCAGACCCTCCTCGAAGGAGGGTTTCAGAAGTCCCTTCAAAATCAATTTGTTCTTCCTTTCCTGAAGAACATGCGGGCTAAAGGCATGACAAAAACTACACAATTCCTGGAGATGAATCGCTCCCAGACAGTACACAGATCAGTGATGGACATCTTATAACTGCACTTGGAGCACTTCTTGAAGCCCGAGGGCTTATGCTCCTTAGTATCTTTGGACATAGTTACCACCAACAGCAAGTAACTAACTGAAAATTAGACCAACGGTCAAACAGCCCCAAGCACGGGAGCAAGCCAAACAGACAGAACACCACAAAAGATCTCTAACTCAAAACGATCCTTGGACACAAATACAAGGGGGGAGGACTAATTCCTCCAATTTAAAACGGTTTTAGTCCAAGGGAAGAATTAGCACACAAGGAAAGCAAGGGGACAGACTAGATCCTCTAAATGAAACGGGTCTAGCCCGTTGGAAACAGCTAGTAGGATACCACAGAATACGCAATAAAGAAAACTCAACTTTTCCACAAAACAGTCAAGAACACACACAATAGCTATTAAAATTGCTTTTTTGCAAAAAACTTCTGATATAAGAAAAGGGTACTTGGCCACATCCAAGAGCGAGACCACGCCCGAGCTACACGAGCGGCAAACAAGATCTGGGGATAGAGAGCAGTGCAGCATGGGATACCATCTTAGCCCAGCCAATAGAAAGACTTCGAGCTAAAAAGTATGTCCGAGTCGGAGCAGACATTCGGCTCTGAACCCACGGGTAAGAATGTAGGCGAGATTGGACTACATAACATCTTACTTTAACAGTTTATGTCTGGATGAACACTACTGCAGCAGCCTTAGCTATATGGGTTAGATCCGGCATAGGCTAGAACAGCTGGCCGGCTTCCAAAGCTTCAGGGCACCTTCAATGTGCCCAAACCAGTCAGCTCAAGTTGAGCAGACTAAAAAGACAGGCTTGGGCACCAAGCCCTTCAGTGGTTTCATGGACACTGAGTCTTCAAAGGACAATGTTGGAATACCAAAAAATATATATCCACACCCTGGCATAAACACACCAAAAAACAATGGGGAGGAAGGGAGTGGCTACTGCAGCAGAGATTATTCAAACATCTACTGTTACGGTAAGTTTACTTACAAAACTGTACTATGTTCATCAGACTAATCACTGCTGCAGCAGCCTTAGCTATATGGTTAGATTATCCTAGCTTACTACATTTTAGAAATGGAAGACTCTAAGAGCCCTTGGAGAATGTCCCTAGCAAGGTCTGAGCTAGACCTAGAGAAGGAATCAAGCTTATCGCACTTTGTAAAAGTATGCACAGAGGACTAAGATGCAAGCTTCTAGGATACTTCTAGAATACAACCCTTTCTCCAAAAAGCCATAGATGAAGGAAATGCCCTGGTAGAGAGAGAGCCTTGACCCTGCCTGGAATGGTTTTGTTGTGCAAGTATAACAAAAGGTAATAGCTTAGACAATCATTTGGAAATAGTCTGTTCTGAACCAAATTGTCCCTTCTGCCTTCAAAAGAAATGAACAATTAATACGAAGACCTGAAAGATTTAGTTCTGTCAAGATAGTACCGGACCGTGGACATCGAAGGTACAGAGCATCTGTTCTCTCTCATTTTTACATTCAGGAAAGAAAAGAAGAAGACTGACAGCTTGGCTTAAAAGTAAACTCCAGATACCACTTTAGGCATAAAAGAAGGATCAATTCTCAAAAGAAACCCTGTCCCTACAGAAAAGGAGATTGAGTTGACTCAACATAAAGTACAGTTTTGTACCTACCATAAATGTAGATGTTAGAGTGCTAATACAGCTGCAGTAATCACAGATGGGTTCTCTGCCGTCAGGCGGTCCCTCAGTCGGCCGAATTCCAAAGTCTAGGTCCGGCGTCGGTTGTTGTCGCTTTCTTTCCTGACGTCAGTGCGACAGGGGTATACAAGACAGAGCAGACGCCATATTCTTCAGCCTTTCTTGCCCCAGATGTCAGGTGCCCCCAGAAGGAAATTGTAAGCAAATACACCATAGAAGGATGACCCAATCAGGTTGTATGAGGAGGTGTTAGCCACTAGGCCTTTACCAAAAGGGGAAGGAGGGAGGGAAACCTGTACTGCAGCTGTATTAGCACTCTAACATCTACATTTATGGTAGGTACAAAACTGTACTATGTTCATCGTGCATACAGCTGCAGTAATCACAGATGGGTAGAATCCCAAAGCTACGCACAGGGTGGTAGGCACTAGGTGGAACTGGGATGAGCCAGAATGCCCTGCAAAACAGCAGTGGCAAAGCCTGCTCTAGTTTTGGAATATAAAGGCAGGTGGTAGTGTTTTGTGAAGGTATGCACAGAACTCCAAGTGGCTGCCTCCAAAATGTCTTTGGTTGGAACTCCTCTGAGGAAGGCTGTAGAGGTAGCTGTGGCCCTGGTGGAGTGGGATCTGATGCCTGTAGGGACAGATTTTCCATGATAGGAGTAACAAAACCGTATGCAGTGGCCCATCCATTTTGAAATTGTCCATTTGGTAACTGGCTTCCCTTGCGCTCCTACAGCAAAGGACACAAAACGTTGTTCTGATTTCCTGAAAGGCTTTGTTCTGTCCAAATAATAACGTAGCTGTCTATGGATGTCTAAGGAGTGTAGCAGCCTTTCCCCTTTGTTTTGAGGATTGGGGTAAAAGGTAGGTAAGAGTATGGCTTGATTTAAAGCTACCCTGGATACCACTTTAGGCATAAATGACAGGTTGGTACGAAGGGAAACCCTGTCCTGATGGAAGATGAGAAAGGGCTGCACAGCCATGAGGGCTTGTAGTTCCAAAACCCTACGAGCTGAGGTAATGGCCAGAAGGAAGGCTGTTTTCCAGGACAAATATTGCAAATCTGCTTGAGGCAGCTGGTTCAAAGGGAGGCAATGTTAATTTTTCTAGAATGAAATTAAGATCCCAGGCTGGTATTGGTTGTTTCCTTGGTGGTCTTATGTTCTTAGCCCCTCTGAGGAACTGTCTTAAGAGTGGGTGAGAGAATAAGGGTGGATCAGTGTTGAATTCTGCAGAAATGGCATGGATTTTTATGGAGGAAAAAGAAAGTCCACTGTTCAGCAGCTCAGCTAGATACTGTAATACCAGAGGCAAGTTCAGTTTTCTTGGGTCCTGGCCTTTTTTCTCATTCCAAGAGCAAAACAGTTTCCATTTTGCGGAGTAAGCCTTTCTAGTAGATGGCCTTCTGGCCTCCAAAATGACATCCTGCACCTCTTTGGGGAGTAGGTTCTATTGTGGTGTTAAGGAATTTTCCATGCAGCGAGATTGAGTGTTTTCAGCTGACTGTGAAGAGTTTTGTAGCTGTGCTGAGTCAGCAGAAGAGGTAGGGACCAGGGAGGAGTATGTGTTAGGCTCCTCAGGAGTGGGTACCAGTGCTGTCTTGGCCAGTCTGGAGCAATCAGTATCATCTTCGGTCTGTCTGCTCTTGCTTTCAAGAGTACCTTGGGCAGAAGAGGTAGAGGTGGTAAGGCGTAAACTGTCCATGCTGTCCAACTGAATGAAAGGGCGTCCACTCTCCAGGACTTAGGATGAAAGGTCCTTGAACAGAACTTTTCCAATTGATGATTCCTGTGGGAGGCGAAGAGATCTATGTCTGGCCTCCCCCACGCTTGGATTACCTTTGTAAACACTTGAGGATGCAACTTCCATTCGTGTGGATCTGTCATTTTTCTGCTTAGGTTGTCTGCCAGCGTGTTTTCCAAACCTGGCAAGTACTGTGCCTTAAGTTCGATTTGCCATTCCAGAGCCAAGTTCCAAAGTGTCATGGCTAGTCTGCACAGGGAGTACGAATGTGTTCCTCCTTGTTTGTTTATGTACCACATTACTGTGGTGTTGTCTGTTCTTCTCAATAGTTGTCCTGGATGCAGGAGGTCCTTGAAAGCTGTAATTGCATTTATCACTGCTAGCATTTCTTTCTGATTGATATGAAGGTGCTTTTCCTTTTGGGACCATTTGCCCTGAATGCACTTGTCCGTCATGTGCTCCCCCCAGGCGTAATCTGAGGCGTCTGTTGTGATGACTTGATTTGCTTGAGGCTTGCAGAATGGGAGACCTGTGTTTGTTTGACATGCTTGGGCCCACCATAGAAATTCCTTTTGTAAACATGGAATTATTGGTATTGTTTCCAAACTGTGGCTGTGCTGAGACCATAGGTTTTTTAGGTACCATTGAAGCTTCCTCATATGCAACTTTGCACATGGGATTAAAAGAATGCAAGATGCCATGAAGCCCAGAGCCTGCAGGATTTTCCTTGCAGTAAGCCTGGTACAATTTGCTAGTATTTTGAATTACTGAGTTAGTTTCCCTTGTTTTTCTGGCGCAAGATAGGCCATCTGGGTGTTTGTGTCCAAGTTAGCACCCAGGAAAATTATTTTCTGAGATGGTGTTAGCTCTTTATTGACTGTGTATCCCAGGGAATTCAGTAACCATGTTACATAAGCCAGATGTTCCAGAAGTATGTGCTTGCTGTCCGCTTGGATCAGGCAGTCGTTCAAATAAGGGTAAATTTGTAACCCTTGAAGTCTGCAGTAGGCAATTACTGATGCCAGGCATTTCGTGAATACCTGGGCGCAGTAGATAAGCCAAAGGGCAATGCAGAGAATTGATAGTGAAACGAACCTGCAAGAAATCTGAGGTATCTTCTGCAGCTTTGTCTGATTGGGACATGCAGGTATGCCTCCTTGAGGTCCAATGTTACCAGCCAAAACTCCTTGCCCAGCATGGGAAGAAGCTGCTGTAATGTGAGCATCTTGAATTTTGGCACGAGTAAGAATGTGTTTAGGATGGATAAGTCCAAAATGGGTCTCCAGTCGGTTCCTTTTCTTGGTACCAGAAATAGCCTGGAATAAAAACCTTGACCTTGTTCGTGAGTAGGTACCTCTTGAATAGCTTTCATGTCTATGAGCTTTGAAATTTGTAGTTGTGCCTCTGCCCTTTGATTGTGTGGCAGGTTTGGCATGCCTGTCATTTTTGGAAGTGTGTGAAAATGAAATCTGTAGCCTCTGTTTATAATGTCCAGGATCCATTTGTCTGTTGTGATAATATGCCAATTTTTTGAAAATAATGCCAGCTTTCCTCCCAAGGGTGCTGCCAGCTGAGACTTGCTTGGCATGGAAAGGAGGACGTCATTGGGTTTGTTTCCTGTATTGTTGTGCACTGTCTTCGCCACCTCTTAGTGCTGGAGTTTGCCATTGCCTGCCTCTATATGATCCTTGTGATTGTCCTCTGCCCCTTGAGCGCCTGTATCTACCTCTTTGGGGCTTGTCCGTGGCTGGAAAGGACCAGTTTTTTGAAGGCCAATTTCTACTAAAATGTGGTGGTTGAACCTGTTGAAAAGCTTTGACAGTTTGCATAGATTTGGCTTTTTCTTCCATTTTCCGTAGTATCTCCTCAGCATTAGTACCAAATAGCACATCCTTTTGTAAAGGAGCATCTAGTAGTTTAGCTTTCACATGATCAGGCAAGATTTGTTCCCTAAGCCAGGCATGTCTACGAATGAATGATCCTGTAACAGCAGCTCTACTTGAGGCCTCTAGGGCATCATAACCACATTGTAAGGTGTGTTTACCCACTTGTTCTGCACTATGCATCATATCCTGCAACTCCTTCAAATCTGGTTGTTCAGGTTGAGACATTTTATTTCTTAATTGTGCTGATATTTAAGCATATGAAACTGACAATTTAAGGCCCTCATGGCTAGGGTGGCTGAGGTATATGCCTTTTTTCCCCACCTTTCTAAGGATCTTGACTCTCTTTCGGAGGGTAGTGGATTCTTAGCAGTAGAGGCTTTCATTCCCTTGGGGCCTTGAGAAATGGTTTCAGGATCAGCATTATGGCTTTTGTAAAGGAAATGGTGTGAGTTAGGAACTCTGTAGTACCTATCAGGCTTGACTGGGGCCGGAGGCAGGGAATCCGGATTAAGACAAGCCTCCGCATAAACATCATCAAGTATATCCAAGACAGGAGGTATCGCCAGAGGCCTGTGTTGAGGTAACAAAAGAAATTCCCCAAGTCTTTTCTTGGAATCAGAAAAGTCTTGGCCTTCCCAATGGAAGTGTTCCCTCAAGGTGTGCAAGGTTTCCCCAAAAGAAAAATCCTCTGGAGGAGATACAGAAGGAATGGACTGCTCTGCATCAGAGTCTTCAAAAGGAGAGAAAGAGTGTTCCTCTACATCAGAATGTTCTGAAAAAATGGAGCCCTGATCAGAAGAGGGAGAATCTTCCTCCACTCTGGGTCTCTTGTCTGGAGGGGGTTGGGAACCCCTGATAAGAGTAATCAAATCCTCAGCCATTTTAAGCATCTGCTTTTTAGGCATGGGGCCTGGAGATGGCCCTGTGCAACAGGCCTCTTGGGATGCCTGGCTGATTTGGACTTAGAAAAGGCCTTAATGGAAAAGGAAGATGAGGGTCTAAAGACACCATGGGTGGAAGTGGACCTGTCCACATTAGGAGGCTCAACGCTCACAGTGGCTTCGGTGGTTGCAGTCTGGGTATGGGCCGAGGTACCTGCGGTCTCGGGTACCGAAGACCCCGCCAAAGAAGTGTCGTCTGTAGTCAGGGACTGCATAGGCATCTCGCTAAGAACCGGACCATGTGTAGCCAGTTTTGGCGTGGTGTCAGTGGAGACCGCGGACCTCATGATTCGGTCCTTGTCCTTGCGTTTTTTGGACAAAACGGTAGTCTGAGTATCCGACGACATTTTATAATCAAGGGCTTTACCAAAAAGGTGCTGGGCGAACTCCGCCCGACACTTTATAGTGCGTTTATTGAAAGTAGCGCAAAAGCGACAGCCCGAGACATCGTGGTCTGGGCCTAAACAAGGTATGCAGAGGGAATGGAAATCCTTATGCGGTATTTGCTTCCCACAAGAAATACAATTGTTAACTTTTTCTGACATCGGTCTGAGGCAAGAAAAGTTTCACTAACTTGGTACTTAGCTTTAAAGAAGACTTCGGTTTCCAATTTTTCGTAAATTCAGGAGCTGGCCGACCGGCACTTGCGAACTGCTTCTGCTTCGGGCACCGCGCGGCAAAAAAGACTGAAGAATATGGCGTCGGCTGTGTCATATATACCCCTGTCGCACTGACGCCAGGAAAGAAAGCGACAACAACCGACGCCGGACCTAGACTTTGGAATTCGGCCAACCGAGGGACCACCTGACGGCAGAGAACCCATCTGTGATTACTGCAGCTGTATGCACGATGAACATCAGATTGCAACTCAGACGCCCTTCTTGCAAAGGTCACAGCACTCAGTAAAACTGTTTACATGTCAAAGTAAAAAACTGTTTACATGTCAAGAACCACAAGCCATAAAGATTAGCTGGTTCAAATGGAGCTAGTGTTAGCCTCTCTAATACAAAATAAGGACCCATGGAGGGACAGGCCTCTTATGCAAAACCCCTATCAAGAACATTTTGACATGGGACTGCATTGAAAGAGGAGGATCTATAAGCAGACATGTTGAAATGGCCAATAAATTAACCTTTAGAGAAATAAAGAGCATAGAATAGTAAACACAAATATTGCAGAAACAGAGAACAACTAGCCCTGAATGGGCATTGGTTATGTTGGCAATATCTAGGAAAACCTTTTCTATTTGCTAATATATCATTTTTCCAGTTGCAATCTTTGTTGCTCCATTAGTACATGTTACACGTCCTCACTAAATGGGTGCCTAAAAAGAAATGAGACCCTACCATCCAGGCAGCCAACTGAAGTTGATGTCCAGATTTATCAAACACCCGTGTTCTTGAGCAAGTACATTCACTCTGTGAGGTAGCTTGTGGCAACTGCCCCTGGCCATTTCCAAAAGACCAAACTCAGAGTGTGGAAAACCCTTAGAAAGAGAGATCTAGATATATATATATTTTTTGCCTATGGAAGGAAAGCTCTTAACATTGAGGTGTCTAGCTGACATCCCAGAAATACAATCCTGTGTGAAGTAGTCAAGGAAGACTTCTGAAGGTTCTCTTGAAATCCCAGCTAGTGTACTAAACCTCTCACTCAAGGGAGAGCCTTCTGACACTTTGAAAACAACTCTGCAAAGACAAGCAAGTAGTCTAAATTTGGAAAATGTGGATACCCTACATCTGGAGCAAGACACTTTGACACTCCTGGTGCAGTAGACAGACTAAAGGTAAAGCAGAGAAATGACAATGTGATCCAGACACAAAACCTTAACAAACATATGAAGTTTGGATGAAGAGATGTGAAAAGGATCTTTTAAGTCTAGTGTAAAAAGGCTGTGAAGTGACATTATTTTGGATTTGGGCACTATCTCAAACAGGTTTAAGAAAGATCAATACAAAAATGGTCTCCAAACATTTTCTCTCATTGGCACTAGGAACATTCTTTAATAAAAACCCCTCCCCACTAAGGATGAAGGAACTGGTTTTATCGCACTTCGGTACAGCATGTGATAAAGAACCAGTGGAAATAACATCTTATCTGGAGGATGAGGAATGACTCTTCACTTGAAAGGAGGAAAAATTTCCTCCACTTCCATATGTAAACTTGATGAATGATGTTCAAAACCCATTTACCTCAAACTATCTTTTACCGCAGAGAAAAATTGTGATTCACAATTTCTGTAAGACAAAAGGGGTCATGGTGGGAGGGGGTCATAAGGTTTCCTGAATAGCCAGACTTGGACTGTTCTTAACTGTGGGAGGTTAAAGACTTTTGTTGAGACTGTTTATTCTACATTTTGCCAAAACCAGATGGAGAAAAAAAACCCTTGGGCAAGTTGGTAAAGGAGGGCTGAAATCTTACAGATTTCCTGGGTTAGCTTATCACCACAGTCCTACATACAGTACTGTGGTTTTCCTCAGAGTTGTGTGCAGCCAGATTCCAGGACAATGCCACATATGCACTCATAGGAACATGAATCTTTCCACAATGATGCACCTTCCCTTCTGAAACTTGGGATATTCTGCCAGTATGCCAAGGGGCTCATCCTGACCACCTGTCGGTATTCCTTCTTTTTCTATAAAATGTTGACAGACTTGCATTATTATTCTGAAGATGTGCTCTGGCCAAGCCTCATACACTTGACATTAACAGCAGCCTCATGACCAGTCAACACACTGTCAGTATACACTCCTCGCCTTCTATACAGGACATTCCTTGTGCTTTGCCTAGTACTTACCTGTGAGCCTACTGTACGCTTACAGTCTTCCGACCACAACAATCCTAGCAAATACCCATATCCACAATGTGGAACTATCTGTGTTTTCTCCAGGACTACAGCTGTAGAATTCGAAAGCTATAGGCAATACATTCTGTACTACTTTCATTAAAATGAATACATGGAAATACCTACTGCAGTTCAAGAGTAGGTTTTGGTCTCAAAAAAATACTTAATACAGTATACGTACAGTAAAAGAATGTACATTACTTTCATGATGTACAGGCTTTACCTGTGTTATGGTATAACAAATGCGACCGGCTTCCTTGCAAAAAGCTGTGTCTTTCAGAGACTGGTCAATGATAAAATTTGCAACCGTTTCCAAGTCAACACCACTAGGATCTGCAGGAACAGCAAAAGTTGGGAGAGAGATTAAGAAATAAAAGCTGTGATGTTTAATGGTACAATTAAAAAGAAATCAACACTGCACTGTTGAATGATACGGTTGAAACTAGGTGAAATGTATTATAATCAAAGGTCCTCTTGAATAACAAATGTTATGACTTCTGAGTACTCCGAGATGGCAAACAAACAATCCAGTCACTAATCTTACAATGAAGGCTAGGAGCCAAGGGGTCAGATCCAATCAAATGTGAAATTCCACACAGTCTTGTGCTACTAAGGGTGAAAGCTGAACTCTATAGTAACATGTACTAACTACAGGAACAGAAGCATATTTTGGATGACATGCAATCAGATGGAACACTAACTTGGCTTAAGAACATCTACAGTAATAAGCAAATGTACAGCAGAGTATGAGGAAAAGCAAAGGATACAGAATGTGTACACAGAAACTAGACAATCTAGCTTCACATAACTATCATGGTTCAAGCATGAAGTAAAGAAATGAAAATGACGGATAAGAAGCAAAACAGTAGAAACACTGGTGGCAAATGAAAGAAGAGAAATCAAGTCTGACAGGAGATACTACTATGCAGACAATGGGGTGGGGCTATCAAATGCAGTGCCAAAATAACCATGTATAGTGCAAATCAAGACTATTAAAGATACCTGGGGTGGAAAAAAAAGAATAGGGAGGGGGGCAGCTGTACTGGGCTTTTGTAGCACTTAGGCAGAGGAGATGGTTTTCAGTTTGTATCTGCATATATTCATGCAAATTATAAGGCAAACATTAGAAATCAAATAATATTGCTGCTCTACACAAAATTCAAACTGCAACTTCTTGATGGGATCAAAGTATGCTTTATTAAGAAGAAACCTACTACAAAGTCAAATAAATCAAAACTATCACTCTGCTACGACAACACAAAACATCCAGCTATCCACCTAGATGGCAAGAGAAAACAGACATGCAGATTCCCAATGCCAACATAGATAGTGGTTGATTACAAAAAATAATTATGCAAAAACTCAGCACTTTGGTGCTCACAAACCTTTCAAAGCAGTTTTCAGTAATTGCTGTGTGTCTGCATCAAAAGAGTGGATCTTGTACTCTTCCTTGTTCGTATTCTCCATCAGCTGATTAGAGTGCTTACTGGGGCAAAAGGCAGGACCTGGAGGACAGAATGACCTAGTTATACTTAACGTGAAACTATGTTCAGAGAAATAGCGACATGCAAAGAGGCTCAAAAAAAAAAAAAAAAAAAAAAAAAAAAAGAAAAAAAACCTATTCCAATGTGACTTACTTATCTTCTAACATATTCTGAGTAATCAAACAAACAGCAATGTGCTGCATCACAGCACGAGTACCACAACTTCAAACATGCAATTACAATTTAAAATAGTTAACGTCAAAACTCACTACAATGCTATTTAATTTTACAGGGACAAGGGGCTGTAGCCCTGCTACTTTATACCTGCTACTTTATACCATCTCCAAGATCACGGTTAAAATTTTTTTTTAACAATCTGAATAATCTGTTTTAACTAAACTCCTTAACTCTACAGTAATTCCAGTAAACAACTCTACTGCATTTGCATAGACTGCTGGACTTGCGCCTCAAGTGACAGCCTGTCTTATTCAGGAGTAGTGATTGCTTTAAGGCAGTTCCAAGACATTCAACAACAGAACTAAGTCTGAAGAAAATCCCCCCTCATTGTGTACTTGTTGGGTTCTTAAACCCACTGTATTTCTTGTTGTCTCCCCCTTCTGCTAACTTACCCACAATATGGATGGCGCAGTGGTGCAGCGGTAGAGTTGACACCTCACAGCAAGAGGTTCTCCGGTTTGATTCTCAGCTGGGGAGCCTTCTGTGTGGAGTTTGCATGTCTTTCCTGCATTCGTGCACGTTTCCTCCGGGTGCTCCGGTTTCCTCCCACCTTACAAAGACATATGTCTGGAGCATTTCTCCCCGGGCCTCCAATGAAAATTGGCTTTGTTCCAAGTCAGACTTTTCTGGTTAACAAATGTTAAATAAATAAAATATTCCCCACCATCTCCTCTTTCATTGGTTATCAGCAAGCACAAAAGTATCACTTTGTGAGGTCACTCGCCTTAAGCTATTTAAACACATTTGCTCTCCCAGTGCATTTCATATCCCCAGAATGCCGAGTGCACAAAAAGCCAATCCATGCTGCTCTTTTAAACTTTGTGGCTCTTGAGTTGCTTACTCTTACTATAAAAATGTTGCTGAAAACTCATTCCAGTCTCACTGCATCTGCTCATACTAGTGAGAATCAGAAGAGCAAATTGGTAAGGCCTCCTCCCACCACTGACTGCTAAAATTCTAGACATCCTCTTTCATATATTCCTGCCTGCTTAGAGCACACTGCAATACCTAAAAGTATTACCTTCTTTTTTCATATTTTACTTGCAATATGCAACATCTGGGACAAGATTACTGGATAACTGGTGAACCTTCTGTATATTCTGTATTCTACCACATTTACATGACCTCTACTGCATTTAGTTTACTCGTCCAAATATCTAAGCACTGAAAAAGATGGAAGTTAAGCCTGCTAATTTCACCTCTGATGCCAGCCTTTCACCACTAGATCTCCTTAGACAATTACACACTAGTAATTCCATTTGTGAGGGGTGTAAATTAAATTGGGAGGCTTCCCGCTCTAAAAATGTGTATACACCACCACTACAAACCTTTAAAGATCACACCAAAAAGTACAGTTTTGTACCTACCATAAATGTAGATGTTCGAGGATTCCCTTGCTGCAGTCCTGACAATTGGGTATAGTCCGCGTCCCAGTCGGCCCGAATACCAGAGTATAAGGCTGACGTCGGTCATGGCGCCTTAGACTGACGTCAGTACGTCAGGGTACTAATGCGCATGACCGACGCCATTTCCTCAGTCTTTTCTTGCCCCAGATGTCAGAAGACCCAAAAAGACAAGTCCCAAAACAACCTGCACCCAAAAACATGTACAATATATACAGTAATATATATACAAAAAATATAAGCATGTAAACTCACCTACACAACCACCCTGAAACACAGAGGGGAAGGAGGGAGGGTAATTGGACTGCAGCAAGGGAATCCTCGAACATCTACATTTATGGTAGGTACAAAACTGTACTATGTTCTTCGTCTTCCCTTGCTGCAGTCCTGACAATTGGGTAGAATCCCAAAGCAGAGGTAAGGGAGGCTGGCAATTTATAAAGTAGCAGGAGCTGACAACATGCCTTGTAAAACAGCTGTGGCAAAACCAGCTCTAGTCTTAGAGTATATAGGCAGGTGATAATGCCTAGAGAAAGTATGCACTGAACTCCAAGTAGCTGCTTCCAGAATATCCTTAGTTGCCACCCCTTAGAAATGCTGTTGAAGTGGCAGTAGCCCTAGTGGAATGAGGCCTAATCCCAGCTGGAACCTCTTTGCCATGATGGGAATAACAAAATGCAATGCAAAGCCAATCCACCTAGAAATAGTTTGTTTTGACACAGGCTTGCCCTGTGAACTTAAAACAAAAGAAACAAGTAACTGCTGAGACTGCCTAAAATCTTTAGTCCTGCTCAAATAATAACGCAATTGCCTGTGTACATCTAAAGTGTGCAAAATCTTTTCCCCTTTATTTTGAGGATCTGCAAAAAGTAGGCAAATGAATAGTTTGGTTTAAAGCCACACTGGAAACCACCTTAGGCATAAAGGAAGGATTAGTACGTAATGATACCCTGTCCTTATGGAAAATCAAAAGGGCTCTACTGCCATAAGGGCCTGCAACTCAGATACCCTTCTTGCAGAAGTAATAGCCAACAGAAAAGCAGTCTTCCATGACAAATATTTCAATTCAGCAGTAGCTGCAGGCTCAAAAGGTTGTAGAGTAAGTTTTTCCAACACAAAATTGAGATCCCAAGCAGGAGTAGGAGCTCTCGTGGGGGTCTTATATTCTTTGCCCTCTAAGAAACTGCTTGAACAAAGGATGCGAAAACAAGGTGGGTCACAATCATAGTGAGCTGAAATTGCTGCAGCATGAATCTTTATGGAAGAAAGACAAACCTTTGTCCAATAATTCAGTAAGATATTGAAGAGCCACACTCAAATTAGGCTCTGAAATCTCCAAATTCTTTGCTGTACTCCAAAATAAAAATCTCTTCCATTTTTCTCGTACACTCTCCTAGTACTAGGCCTTCTAGCTTCCATAATCACATTTAAAACTTGTTGAGGAAGCTGAGACCTACCATGCTTCAACACAGAATATGCCAGGCTGTGAGATGAAGAGATTGAAGCTTGACATTGAGCAGATGACCGTCCTTCTGAGATAACAGATGAGGAATCAGAGGTAAAGGCCATGGAGGCTTCTTTACAAGACTCCTTAGAAGTGGGTACCAGTGTTGCGAGGCCAATCTGGAGCTATCAAAATCATCCTTGGCCTGTCCTGTCTGACCTTTAGTAATACCTTTGGAAGAAGAGGTAGAGGTGGAAAGGCATAGACATGAAGGTTTTCCAACTGAAAGACAGAGCATCCACTTTCCAAGCTGTGTGATGAAACCCCTTTGTGCAATACTTTGGCAGCTGGTGGTTTAGTGGAGAAGCGAACAGATCTATGTCTGGAGTTCCCCATGACACTGTCAATTTCTGAAATACATGAAGATCCAGTTTCCACTCGTGGGGATCCATGATTTGTCTGCTTAATACATCTGCTAGGAAATTCTGTTCTCCTAGCAGAAACCTTGCCTCAAAACTCAGTTGCAGGCTTAGCATGATCTCCCATAAAATCATTGCCTGACTGCATAGAGGATAAGAATGTGTTCCCCTTGCTTGTTGATGTACCACATGACAGTTGTGTTGTCTGTCAGAACCAACACCTGCCCTGGAAGAAGTAACTCCTTGAACGCCATCAATGCAAACTGGACTGCTAACATCTCCTTCATGTTGATATGTAGATGCTGTAGTCTGGCAGGCCACTTGTCTTGTATCCACTTTCCATTTAGATGAGCTCCCCAAGCAGTGTCCGAGGCATCTGTCGTTAAAATCTGACTCGCCTCTTTCCGCGGGTCACAGAGAGTCCCTTGTTTAGGTGACATTCCTGAGCCCACCACAAGAATTCCTTTTGAAGGCAAGGTATTATTTGAATGACAGTGTCCAAATCTTGGCAGTGCTGTGTCCATACATTTTTGAGATACCATTGCAGCTTCCTCATATGCAGTTTGGCATTGGGAAGCACCAGAATACAAGATGCCATGAACCCTAATGCTTGAAGGACTGTCCTTGCAGTCAGCACGGACTGATGAGATAGTTGGTGGAAGTAAAGTGACAGACTCTTTTGTTTGTCCGGGGTTAAAAAGGCCATCAGGGCTGCTGTATTCAGTCTCACACCCAGAAAGCACATGTCTTGAGAGGGTACTAGACTGGACTTTATTTCGTTCACAGAATACCCTAGGCATCTTAGCACTGCTATGACATATCTCAGATGCTGTAGAAGGTGTTCCTTTTCTTGAGCCAGAATCAGGCAGTCGTCCAAGTAAGGATAAATTTGAATGCCTTGAAGCCTGAAGTAAGCTATCACTGGAGCCAGAACCTTTGTGAATACTCTGGGCGCAGTAGATAAGCCAAAGGGCAATGCAGAGAACTGATAATGAAAATCTCCAGTTCGAAACCGCAGATACTTTCTGCAACTTAGCCTTATGGGCACATGAAGGTAAGCTTCCTTGAGATCCAAAGTTACCATCCAGTGATCCTTGCCCAGCAGAGGTAACAGTTGCTGTAACGTCAACATCTTGAACTTGGGAATGTCCAGATAAGTGTTGAGGATAGATAAATCCAAAATTGGTCTCCACGTGTTCCCCTTCTTTGGTACTAGGAACAGGCGAGAATAAAATCGAAGCCCCTTTCTGACACAGGGACTGGCTGAATAGCCCCTATCTGGAGTAACTGAAAAACTTGCTTGTGAGCCTCTTTTCTTTGTGGAGGAGGAACATCTGGCATGCCTTTGAAAGGGGCATTGTGTGGAAATAAAATCTGTACCCGTGATGAATGATATCCAGCACCCATCTGTCTTGAGTGATTAAATCCCAATTTTCTTTGAAAAGAGACAATCTTCCTCCCAAAGGAGCTGCCAGGCGAGAGTCCACTGGCAGCTGAAAAGGCAGGTCATTGGTTCTGCTTACGAAAGGACTGACCCTGCCCTCACCAGAAGTCTGAGCAGGTGAACTGTCTGATCTAGGCCTAAGCAGACCTTGAGCCCTGCCCCTACCACGTCTAGACCTACCCCTAGACTGGGAACCATAAGCAGGATACGTCCACCCCTTAGCAGGCCAATTTCTACTAAACTTGGAGGCTGCACCTGCAAAAATCTTTAACAGTCTGCATAGACTTAGCTTTGTCCTCCATTTTCTTTAAAACTGCTTCCACAGGCGGTCCAAACAACACATCAGACTGTAAAGGAGCATCCAAAATCCTGGTCTTAACATGCTCAGCTAAATTCTGATCCTTCAACCATGCATGTCTCGAAGAACAGAACTAGTAGCAGCCACCCTCGAGGAGGCCTGAACGCATCAAAACCACACTGCAAAGAATGCTTACCCACTTGTTCAGACACATGAACCAAATCCAGCAATTCTTTACACTCAATACCTTCCGCCAAAGCATCCACCTTAGATTTCAATTGTGAAAGGAGATAATTCTGATATTTCAGCATATGAAATTGACAATTCAACGCCCTCATGGCTAGAGTGGAAGAAGTATATACTTTCTTACCCCACCTATCCAAAGCCCTTGCCTCTTTATCAGAGGGTACAGGATTTTTAACCACAGAAGCTTTAACACCTTTAGGCCCCTGAGAAACAGTTTCTGGGTCCGCCCTGGGACTCTTAAACAAATACTTATGAGCCGGGCACCCTATAATACCTATCAGGCTTAACAGGAGCAGGAGGCAAGGAATCAGGGTTCAGAGAAGCCTCTGCAAAACATCCTCCACCACATTCAACACCGGAGGAATAGCTAAGGGCCTATGCTGGGGCAAAACCAAGAATTCCCTAAGCCTTTTTCTGGACTCAGGGTAATCTTGGGCTTCCCATTCAAAGTGCTCCCTCATGGGTGAGGAGTCTCTGAAAATGAAAAATCCTCAGGAGGAGAAGCTGAAGGAGTGGAATCATCCACATCAGAATCAGAATAAGTAGGAAACTCTTGCAAGTCTTCCACAGAAGACTCTGAAGCCTGTGAACACTGTTCAAAACTATCAAACTCCTGTTCCACCCTAGGCCTCTTATCAGGTGGGGGCATAGAACCTCTAATCAGAGTAATCAAATCTTCTGCCATTTTAAGCATATGTTTCTTAGGCACAGAGCCGAAATGCTAGGAGAAGCCCCTACAGAAGCTGAACTTGGCCTTCCTCTAAAAGAAGCTTTGGCAACAGAAGGAGAGGCCCTAACTACCTTGGGAAGAGAGGGAAGAACAGTTGCCTGAGAAGACCCCTCAGCCTGGCCTACCTCCTGAGAGGGCACATCCTGTAACAGTAAAGTATCTGCCTGAGACTCCATAGAGACTCCTGGCAAAACCTCTGGCTCCCTGAGCCTTCTAAAGGACCGGCGTCCGGGACTGCGGTTCCTCACCCTAGACTTCACTGTTTTGTCCTTGCGCTTCTTAGATGAAGCAGGCGTCGGAGTATCCGGCGGCATAGTATAATTACAGCAGCTTCCCAAACACTAACCTAGCACAATCAAGCCTCCTCTTAATAGTGCGCTTGTTAAATCTAGCACAAGGCGGCAACCAACAACGTCGTGCTCAGGCCCTAAACAAGGTATACACAAAGTATGATAATCCCTATGCGGTATCTGCTTCCCACAAGAAATACAGTTATTCACTTTTCTGACATCCGGTTAAATACTGAGGCAAGAAAAACCAAAATGTTCTAGCGGGTTACTTAGCCAACTCTGTATTCAGTCTGAAACTCCGGTTTCGGAAAATCTCAGAACGCCAACCTGCACTCGCAAAATTGCTTCTGCATCGGACCATGCGGCAAAAAAGACTGAGGAAATGGCGTCGGTCATGCGCATTAGTACCCTGACGTACTGACGTCAGTCTAAGGCGCCATGACCGACGTCAGCCTTATACTCTGGTATTCGGGCCGACTGGGACGCGGACTATACCCAATTGTCAGGACTGCAGCAAGGGAAGACGAAGAACATCATCTTTATGCTGAGACAGTTAAAAATCACTCGCAAAACCTCCTAGAAATAAGCCTATGCCTCAGCAAAAAATCAATCCACTCATACAACCTCATACATATCTCCCATAAAATCATTGAGAGTAAAAACACTCAAAATCTACCACTTCTAACCATGGCTGCAAAATAAATGTTTTAGTGATAAGTGACTATTGTCAGGCACACCAACTCATCACTCACAAGGCTGGAATAGGATAAGGTTACAAAAGGTTGTTTTTGCAGACGCCAAGATCTCTGATTTTACAAAAGCTCTAACTCCCGGCAAATATATCTACAATAAAAGGAGTATATGCAGGAGTGAATTACTTAAGGTCTAAAACCCTAAGAAACGGACACATTTAAGAACTTTACATGCATGTAACAAATGCAGGTAAGACAGTACCTCCTGACACGAATTCTCCTTTCATCTTGAATGATGCTTAGATACAAAGAAAATAAATCTGACTTCAATACTTGGATAAACAGCTGGTGTCATACAAGAGGGATGTAGTAGGTGTCAGCATGGGATGAGATGCTCAACAGACCAGCCTGCTTCACTAAGGATGTACATCACCTCTCATTCAAAGGTTTCCACACATTGGCCAAGTCCTTTACTCCCCATAACATAAATCAATCCTGAAATCAAGCCACATTAAGGTGGACTTCCATAATACCAGACTTCTGAACAATACACTGCCTGATATTGAGGCGCTCCTGCATTTGGACAACATCCATGTTTGTGTGGTTATCTGTTTGTGTAATTAACCATGTCAAACATGCTACACAATTGTTTAAACCTAAGTTTAGCTACTGGATTCATCTATAAGGACTGGGGCTCTGCAGTGGTGACACCCTTCCATAAGGGTGGCCTTACAACCAATCCAGGAGATTTCTAACTACTGCATCTCCACTGCCTGATCTCCTTCTCCGACTAACTCTCCCGCACTAGAAATACACTGGTCTCCTGCCTCTTCCCTCGATCTCTCCAAAGCCTTTGACACAGTCTCCCACTACATTCTCCTCTCCAAATTAAGCAATCTTAACCTCTCTCCTTCCACAATCTCCTGGTTCTCCAGCTACCTCTCAGTCTACAATCTGTGAAATGGCAATCCACTCCATCCCCCTTCCTACCCATCTAAATGGGAGTCCCTCAAGGGTCACTCCTCACCCCCCCGCATACTTTTCAACATCTTCACTAACTAACTACACATCCTGTCCCCCCCTCCACCCTAATTCAATACACAGATGACTCTACCCTAATCACCACTGGTGATACTTTCTCTGATCTTCTCACACTCACCCAAAACTCTTTTAACTCTCTGGAAAAATGGCTCAGCAACAATCAACGTATCCTTAACCCGAAAAGGCCAAACTTCTATTTCTTCCCAAATATCTCTCACCACTCAAACCAACCTTTTCTATCACTTCCTTTAACAATACCACTACTTACACTGAACCCCAAACAAAACTCATCAGGGTCATCATAAAACTTAAATATGACCTACGTCAATTGCATTTAAAAAAAAAAAAAAAAACATCAATACTGACTTCTACACAGAAATAAAATGTTCCTTACTAACTCCAGAGTCTCTAAAAAAGCAACATTGGTCAAAATTTATACAGCTACTACCCAGACCTAAATTGGAACAAGCTCCCCCTCGACATCAGAAATACAACTACACACACACACACACACACACACACACACACACACACACACACACACACACACACACACACACACACACACACACACACACACACAAACCAGCACTCAAACAATACCTACTCACCAATTGTGCCTGTAACTGTACCATGCAACTCCCTCTTTGTCAATGCACTCCTCTGTATAATGGCCCTAATTATTACCAGTTTCTTTAACGCTCTTATACAGACTCTTCACTGTTCAAACTCAGTTTTAATCTTTTTGCCAACTGCCTTCCATCCCACTAATGCACAAATCTTGGTCACTTTAATGTTTTACTTACCAACTACTGATACTCAGTCTCAAGAAACCAATTTGTCTTATCTGAACCTGTAATTCACTTATGCAGTGCCCTCTAGTAGGGATTACTAGACTTTGCTAAATGTCATACTTTTGTTAAAGTTTAGAGTATTTTACATTCAAGGAAATATGAAATGTTTGGCAAACTGTATTGTATTGTACTTACTCATACATACTTTGTTAGTGTAAACCATTTCTTTATAGGTTATTTACTCTTGTGCTTCTGTGGAGCTTTTCGCCCCGGGCCTCCGCTGAAAAAGGGCTTTCGCTCAGTTGGACACTCCCAGCCTTATAAGCCTCATCTGCAAAGCCATGGAATGTATTACAGCTGGCCTCAAATTACAGTATCAGTAATCTTATTAGACTTAACCCTCAAGAGTTTGGCCTTGTGAAGAGTAAAGCCTAGCTAATGAAACTGGTTAAAAAAAAAAAATGATTACAGAAGCTGTAGACTGTGGCCATATGGCCAAGGCCTTCAATACTATCTGCAAAGCTGGCATTAAACAGAAGCTAAATGCTTTAAAAACGGACCCACACGTGGTAAGATGGACAGCAAACTGGCTGAAAGGCAGACTCAAAATAAATGATAAAAAGTGTAGTAGCTTCACTTTGGTTAGACATAATTTCCCATCATACTGTGTAGTCAATATTTATTTTTATTTTATTTAACATTTGTTAACCAGGAAAGTCCAACTTGGAACAAAGTCAATTTTCAGCGGAGGCCTGGGGAGAAATGCTCCAGATGCACGTCTTTGAATGTGGGAGGAAACCGGAGCACCTGGAGGAAACCCACACGAATGCAGGGAGGACATACAGACTCCACACAGAAGGCATACTGGCCGAGAATTGAACCGGAGAACCTCTTCCGCTGCACCACTGCGCCGCCATTTTAGAATATACAATTATAAAACAAAAGTGTAGTCAGGGACCTATGAACTTGGCTTGATAACTCACCCTTTTAGATCACCATGTGACAATGGCCGTTACAAAATCCTTTTACTTAACACAGCCAACTGCCAAAGGAATATCAAGGTCTAAAGTAATGAATCCCTTTATACTCCGCATTGATCAGACAGACAAATTATAGAGTATGTCATCTTCTTTGGGCTGTATCTCAGTAAACATAAGTTATGTACTCACCATAACTTGGAATCTGTGTTGTCAATTATCATTCTTACTCACCAATGGGTTCGGATATGATCCTCAGATCAGACTCTGCAGCATATACTAGACTTCAGATCCAGCTCTCAAGCTCCTCCCTCTACACATAAAAAGAAGTTATGTACTTGCCAAAACAGTCCATCAGTGTTGTCAGTCTTCATTTATCCATTACATATGGATTCGGTTCAGAGTATCAGAACAGACTCAGCTGTTACTACAGCCTGTGAGAACCAAAAATTCTTCAGCTTAAGTCCTACCCAGAATGCTCCTCTCCAATTTACCTCAGAGTTAGCAGATAAAAAAGGACCGAAATATAATCCTAATAACACCTTTATAGAGACTATATCTGGTGTCATATATGAAAAAAAATGCATAATTAGGACCATAATTCTTTCCACCAAAAGGTGGAAATGGAAGGGGGATGGACGGTGGGGAGTCAAGGATAAATGAAGAGAACACAGATGTAATGTTATGGTAAGTACATAAACTTCTTTATCTGATGTCAATCTTTACTTAATCCTTGACATATGGGACAGAATCCCCAGCTACCTTGGAAGGACACAAGGAAGGAAATTCCTGAGCAACATAGAACAAAATAACGTTCTTTCCCTAAAGACCAAATCCAATTTGTAAAGAGCAATAAAAGGTATGTGGTGCAGCCCATGTCGTTGCTGCACAAATTTAGTCCATGGATGCCTCAGAATGAAAAACTGCTGACATGGCTATAGCTCTAGTAGTGTGTGCCCTAACAGGCCTAGGTAATTCAGATTTTCTCATGTCTTTTGTTCAATGAAGACAGAAGCACAACTGTCTATGAACATCCAATAAATTATTCACCTTTGTTGAGAAATTGGGAAAGAATACTGGTAAATTGACTCCCTGATTGACATTTGTTTCTGACACCACTTTTGGCAAGTAGGAAGGGTTCGTTCTCAAGGAGACTCTGTCATTGTGACTTATCAAATATGGCGGTTTGCAACATAAAACTTGAATTTCTGAAATTTTTCTGGCAGAGGTTATCCCTGCCAGAAATACAGTTTCCCAAGACCAGAATTTCAGGTCACAGTTGGCAGCAGGCTCAAAGGGAAATGTACTATTGTCTGCAACACTAAGTTTAGAGCTCAAGGTGCAAATCGATCCTTATATGGAGGCTTTAACATCAAGTTGCCTTTTAAGAATGCTTTGCAAAGTTTGAGAAATAAATGACTTTTGAACCAATTATGAAAATTTGAAATAGCTGCTAGTTGAACCCTGACAGTAGAGGACGAGACTCCGCCTTTAAACAGCAAAGCTAAAAACTCTCAGACTGTCGATAGGAGAGGAGAAGGGGTGAATGTTATTATTGTGAGCCCAGTACAAAAATTTCTTCCATTTACAATTGTAAAGTTTTCTGGTGGAAGGTTTATTGGAGACCAACGGAATCCCACCCACTGGAGAAGAAAGATTATTACACCTGGCAATCAATGGAACTGGAGAAGCCAAGCAGTGAGCTTGAGGTTTTGAAGGTTTGGGTGAAATCCCTCTGGATGGGACAGGAGATCTGGATCCAGAGTCCACAGTTACTGAATCAGATAAGGCTAAAGGAAGGGGAAACAAATCTGCTGGAGGCCAGAAAGAGGCAATGAGGCTTACCCTGCTCTTTGACCTGATATCTTTCTTTAGAAATTGGAGGAATTAATGGAAATGGGGGAAAAGGTGCATAGAAGTCCAGAGGGCCAACTGTGCAGGAGAGGGTCTGTCAAGGACTCTCCCGGAGGGGGTCCAGGGCAAAGTAGCTGCCGCATTTGTTGTTCAGGGGTGATGCAAATAGGTCGCATCAAGGCTGGACCAGCGACTAAAAGGATTGAGAGACCACTCATGAGGCAGGAGAATTCATCTGCTCAGTTTGTCTGCTATCACAATGGAACTCACCAGAATATGCTCGGCTATCAGAAACCAGCTGGAAGAGATTGCCCACTGCCAAACTCTTGACAGCTTCTTGACAAAGGGGTTCCCAAGGGTAGAGCAATTTGAAAGGCTTGAAATGCTAAAAGCACTGCCCTCAGCTGCAGGACATGGATATACAAGCTGGCCTCCATGGGGGACTAAATGCCTTGGACTGTCTTGCCTGGATAATGCCTCCCCACACAGTTTGGGAGGCATACATGGTTACTATGGCGGTGGGTGGACATGGGACAAAGGGGGTGGACCCAAGAGAATTTCCTCTGGACTCCTCCAAGCTAGGTCTTTCTTGCAATGGTTGGTAAATAAAATCCTGATGAGACAATGGCTGATGCAGTATGGGCCACTGAGATGCGAGAAGCCACTGCAGAATTCTCATGTGAAATCTTGCTAGGGGGACTAAAGTAATGGCCGCCATCTTTGAGCCTAAGGCTTGTAAGACTAGTCGTTTGGCTACTCTCGTTTCTGATAATTAACTTGGGCCTTGATCCTTTTGTAATCTTAGAGAAGGTAGGAAGGCTATACTAGTACTGGTATTTAGCACTGCTCCTATGAAACTCTAAAGGTTTGTGTTGGAGTCTGTTGTGATTTTTTATAAAATATGGTAATCCCCAGGTTGGTGCAGGTCTAGAGAATGTAGTCTCTTGCTTTTTCCAGTAGATGCCTGGTGGGAGCGGTAATGAGCCAGTCATCTAAGGATGGAAACAATCTGTGCAGTCTCAAGTGAGCTGCTAGTACTGCCATGCATTTGAACACCCCGGGGGCTGTAGTGAGGCCAAAGGGCAGAGCCCTGAACTGATAATGACTGGCTCCAAGCTGGAAAAATCTCCTGGAGCACTTGTCCATTTTTATGTGGTAATACGTGTCCTGGAGATCTATCAAGCACATCCATTAGTCTTTCCCTAGAAACGTGAGAATAGACTAAATAGCGAACATGCAGAATTTTGTCTGTTGAATGGACTTGTAGAAAACGCTTAGATCCAAAACTGGTCTCCAGTCCCCAGTCTTCTTTGGCACTAAAAATTCCTCAAGCAAATTCTAGATTCTATCTGGTCTGGTGGAACCCCCTTGGATGACTTTTCTAGCAGTTTTTGAATTTCTAGAACTGCTGGTTCCCTACGACTGGGTGGAATGTCAGGGATTTTGTTGGAGGTCTGTGGAAGAGAAAGGAAGGGTATGGTGTATCGTCTGGTTCCTTTGCACCCAAACATCCAAAATTATCTGGAGCCAGGCTTGTTTGTGCAGGGCTAAATGTCCTCCAACTGCTTCCAGAGAAATGCAATCAGGCCTCCTTTCAGGAGTGCTGTAGGGTTTTCTAGGAAAGGTGTCCTTGGAACCCTGATTTTGAGGGCTACCTCTGCCACATGGATGGAGTCTTCCATTAAAGCTCCCCCCTCTGCCCCTGGGGAAGCCACTGCTGTGTGTGCCCTTGAAAGGCCCTTGGGACTTTGAGCCACATTTTCCTGCTCCTCTGGTTCCTTGAAAAGGATTGTTAAGGAGTAGAAAAACATACGCTCACTGCAGAAAGGGTCTTTCCATCCTTTTCACACCTTGATGTTTATTGAACTTCAGGGCCAAAAAGGGATGATCTATCAAAGGGGGCACTGACTACTGAAGACTTGAATGGCTCCGCAAATTCGCACAAGCGCATCCAGGCAGGTTTCCTTATGGCTACGCCTGATCCCGCTGCTCTAGTCGTCCCTTCAGCTACATTTGCTAGAAGTCTCACGGACGAATTAGAAACCGACTCTAGGGTGGCCAACTAAGAAGCAACCTTATTTTGGACTTGGATACGGCTCCTGCTAGGGCATCTGATAACTCATTAATCAGATCCCTTTGGAGTCTGGAGAAGTGTGCCATAAAGTTCAAAGACTGTAATGCAAAGGTCGAAGCGTAAACCCGCCTTCTAAACCTATCCACTGCCTGAGAGTCTATTGGCTGGATGGCTACTGGAACTTTCCTCTGCCAGTTCCTTTTTTGTAGCCGCCACTACCACCATGCCATCCACCGGCAATCCCTTTGCCCAAAACTGATGATCCTCAGGTGTGGCAAGAATTTTGTCTGGTATCTTGGGGATGGGTTTTATGTCATCAGAAGCCTTCCATGCCCATTGCAAGATTAACTTAATGAGCTTGTCAGTGGGCGGAGTAACTCAAGAGGAAGATAGACGAGTGCCCAAGGCCTGCAGTTACACATATTCCTCCGAAGTGGGCTTTTGGGACATCCAGCAACTCCTCTGCTTAAGGACCTCAAGAATGTCTCACAAGGAGATGTCTTCTAGGGGTGACAGTGGGGAACCCTCCCCTTCACTGTAATCAGTGTCCTCTGTGATGGATTCCTCTGAGGAATTGTTTCCTCCTACACTTTCTCTTCAGAGGAAGGTCCTCAGTGAGATGATATGGGGACGTGTCAGAACAGCACAAAATCTGTATAGGCGGTTTCTGCAGTTTTGGCACTCGCTGTCCAGATGTTGGAATTGGTTGAGGCTCTGGACAAGGGGAAGATGTGGGTAGTTGCTCCAACTGGGGATGGGGACGACTGAACGCCTACAGTAGACAGAGCCCTCTCCATGGCCTGGAAAGCCGGTCCCCCCAGAACAGGGAAGGGAGCCCAGAACAGAGAGACTGCTTCAGAACTGTGGTCCCCCATGCTTCAAACAAACTGCTCCAGGGTCCAAACAGAGGGTCGAACATGCGTGGCAAAGCCCTGAGGCGCAGGGACTGCTCCGAAAAAAACTGGAGTCAAGTCCTGCTCCTAGTAGCTGACAATGCAGTTATGACTCCAAGAGTTCTCTGGCTCTGAAAGGGCCAAAGAGCTCAGGGTAAGGTTTGGCATTGGAGATAAAGAGCTAGCTGGAACTGAAACAGTCGCACCAGGAAAGTTGGAGCTGGGATCTCCCAAGTCCTCAGAGGTTGGAGAAGGAAGACTAGTTGGAGTTGAAGGAAAGGTTCCGCCACCAGCAGGAGCTGGAACGGAGGACAGTTGAAAATCACCTTGCCGCAAGGAGCTGATCAGACTGGATAGAAGGGCATCTAGCTCATTCCAAAAAGGGGCCAAGAAAGTGACCTACAAAGGTATCAATGGATGGGGAGTAACTGGTCCTAGGACAATTTAAGAATAAAATTCCACACTTTCAGCTGACGTCGAAGACATCAGCACTGGAGAAACAGCATAGAGATTATCTGTTTCATGGTCTGGCCTTAGATAGGTGCCGACAACTTTGACACTGATGAGGAGGTCGGTACCAAAGAATCATGTAAGGTCCATAAGGGTTCCACACTAGCAGATGGAACAGACAGTTTAAACATTTTAGTTGTCAGGGCCAAGGGAGAAGCTGGCACCAATCTACTTTTGTTAAACTTGTCAACCTTTGAAGAAGACGAAGATGAGGAATGGGACGAAATATCAGTTTTGCTTTTTGAGTCATGACCAGAAATGGCCTCTCCAAAGGCAGATTTTAACACCTTTCATAATTACTTATTCTTCTTTCAACCAGGGCCCAGTAACTAATGCTACGGTAGATAGAGCAATCTTCCTATAAGTGCACCGGGTCCAGAAAATAAACACAGACTGCCTATCAGAAGTGGGCAGTTTAAGTACATTATGAGGCATTTCTTAAAGCCCAAAGTGCCTTTCCTTTCATCAGCCATAGTACACACTATGCATTTATACAGAAAGTGGAGAGAAAAAAAAACAAAACACTTTAAAGGAAATAAAGATAGGCTATCACTGCGGTGGTGGTGCTGCGGTAGCATCGTCACCTCACAATAAGACGTCCTGTTCGATTCTCAGTTAGAGTGTCTTCTGTGTGGAGACTTGCGTGAATGGACGTACCTTCACTGAAGGTTGTGCGTCAGAGCCAGCAACTCTGTACGTAAAAATCTGCTGCCAATTATTGGCGGACCAGAGTTCCGCTGTGGCAACCCCTAACCGGGAAAAGCCGAAAGACACAACAACCAACTATGGTATGGTAGAGGAAGGAAAAAAACCAAAGTGTTAAAGTAAGGTAAGGAGTTATCAGAAAAACTGGTATGAGAGGAGACAACAGAAAAAATATATTAAAAGACAAGACCCAAGCACAAAAATAAGAAAGTTCAGTTAGCTCGAGAGCTATTGGCAACGTGTCTGTCACAGGAAATGGCAAACAAGAACGGAGGTAAATTGGAGAGGAGCATTCTGGGTAGGACTTGAGCTAGACAGGTTTTGGTTCTCGCAGGCTGTAGTAACAGCAGAGTCGGTGCCAGTATTCAGAACCAAACCCATATGTTAAGGTTTAAATGAACATTGACAACATCAGATTGCTCTATTTCCTTCCCATTGCCTCAGAGTCTGCTGCCTAATCTCCCACTTGTCCAAGAGAGAAACAGGACAGACAAATAAAAACAGGGCCCAAACCTGGAACAGTAGGTTCCAAGGATAGTCCAACAGGTTCTTCCAGAAGAAAAAAAATGGCTGGGGGAAAAGGATGGGAGGGAAGGTGAGGAAGAATGAAAATGGACAACACATACCCCAAGTTATGGCGAGTACATAACTTATAAATCTGATGTTATCCTTTTCATTCTTCCTCACAAATGTGACAGAGTCCCCAGCTACATACACTTTTGGCGGCTCTCATGGAAGGTCATGCCGGAGTACTCGAACCAATGGATGCCCTATTTCTGTATATCATGTCAAATTTGTAACAAAGGTACAAGTCTTAGACCATGTGGCAGCTGCACAAAATATAATCAATACACATTTTTGACCAAAAAACCGATAAAGTAGCCAAGGATAGAGTTGAATGAGCTGGGGGGGATTGGTAAACTTTTTTGAGAATAAATCAAAGAAATGCAGTCTGTAATCCATTTAGCTACAGAATGACTGAACCAGGTGATTTGAAGAAAAGGATATGAAAAGCTGATCTGACTTTCTAAACTGTTTTCGTTCTGTGAAGATGAAAACGTAGTTGTCTGTGCACATCAAGGAGATGTAGCATGTACTCTCCATTATCAGAAAAAAAAAAAAAAAAAAAAAAAGACAGGTAAATTAATTGATTGGTTGTGGTTATTTTCAGAAGCCACTTTAGGTACAAAAGAAGGATTAGACCATAAGAAAACCCTGTCTTTATGAAAAAAATAATTTAAGGGGGTTTTGCTGATAGAGCCTGGAGTTCAGAAATTCTTTTTGCTGCAGTAATAACTACCAAGACGACAAGTTTTCTATGACAGAAATTTTAGCTCACATTTATCTGATGGTTCAAAGGGCTTCCGAGTTAAACCCTGTGGAACCACAGTAAGGTCCCAAGGTGGTGAGGGATCCTTTAAATCGGAGGTCTTAGAAGAAAAATGCCCTTAAAATGCTTTACACAATCTGCAGGAAGCCAGGGAGAAAAAGACTCAATTTCCTGAATGGAAACTTGAAATTGCTGCCAACTGAAGTTTAATTGTAGAAAAAGTGGCCCCTTTAAAAAGGGTGGTTAGAAAATGAACAGCAGAATTCAGAACTGAAAAAGGGTCGATGTTCAGGTCATAAGCCCAAACAGAAAACCTTTTCCATTTGCTCCTATAGACTTTTTTGGTAGAAACTTTTTGGGAAGCCAAAACAATATCGCGAACTGGGAAAGAGAGCCTGTATTCTCTATTAATGGAAGTGGAGAAACCATGCATTCAACATGAGGGTGTGAAGGTTGGGATGTTGAATCTCTGATGGGCGAGAGAGGAGATCATGAACAGACTCCAGTATCCATGGAGGATAATGAAAATGAGACTTTAGAAAGGGGAACCACACTTGCAAAGGCCAGAAGGGGGCAATGAGGATTACTGGGCTCTTCAGTCTGCTTGCTTTCTGTAATAATTTTGGAATCAGTGGAAGAGGAGGGTAAGCATAAAGGAGACCCAAGGGCCAAGTGTGAAGCACAATGTCTCTTGGTGACTCCCCCTGAAGGGGGATCAGAGCAAAGTACTTGCTGCATTTGTAGACAGGGGTGGCAAATGGGACCAACCTTGCTGTGACCCAACACCGGAGTACCACATTAATTTTGGAATCAGTGGAAGAGGAGGGTAAGCATAAAGGAGACCCAAGGGCCAAGTGTGAAGCACAATGTCTCTTGGTGACTCCCCCTGAAGGGGGATCAGAGCAAAGTACTTGCTGCATCTGTAGACAGGGGTGGCAAATGGGACCAACCTTGCTGTGACCCAACACCGGAGTACCACATTCACTACTGATTGAGAGACTACTCGTGAGTCAACAGAGTAGAGCTTAGTTTGTCTGCCAGCACATTGGTTTTCTCCCGGATGAGTGTCGCAACTAGAAAGGGGTCCGACAAGATCACCCACTCCCAAACTCTTGGCCTCTCCATACAGGGGGTAAGACTGGGTTCCTCCTCCGTACAGGGGGTAAGACTGGGTTCCTCCTTGCTTGTTTATGTACCAGACTATTGACATGTTGTCAGTCTGAACTGCAACCGTCCCTACGGGGAGAGCATCTTAAATGCCTCCAATGCTAAAAAGTACTGCTCTCACCTCTAGGATGTGGAAATGCAATTTGGTCTCTTAGGAGGACCACATACCTTGGACCGTACTTCAATAAAATTACCCCCATCCCAGTTGGAAAGCGTCCATGGTCACTGTGGCAACTGGATTCAGAAAAGCAAAAGGTCTGCCCAAAAAGATTGTCGGACTGAATCCACCAATGAATGTAACGCTTGCAAACTGGGATGAGCTTCATTTGAAGAGACAGGGAGTGATGTAGAATGAACCACTGTACAGCTAAGCTCTGTTGGAGAAATCGCATAAAGAAGCATGCTAAGGGAAGCAATATTATGGCAGCTGACAGACTCCAATGCTTGAAGCACTAATCTTGCTGGAGGAGAAGGACGAGAAAGGATATCCTGAACCCGATTGTTTTACAGAAATAACACGGTGGACAGGTAAAGAAGCCACCCGAGTCATAGTGTTCAAAAGCATTCCTATGAACTCTAGGCTCTGAACTGGAGTAAGCTTTGATTTAGCAAGATTTGAGATGCACAAGCCACTGCAAATCTAGAGCAAATAGTCCCGCTGATGCCTGGAGGGTGCAGTGAGGAGCCATTCGTTTAGATATGGGAACACCTGGAATCCTTTGAGCCTCAAGTGAGCTGTCACCACTGCAATGCATTTAGTAAACACCCTGGGGGCTGTGGAAGGACTGAACCATGACCATTTGGAAACGTTGCCTTCTTTACATACTGATTCAAACTGCTTAGATCCAAAATGGGTCTGAGGTCCCCGTGTTCTTTAGTACTAAACAGAAGCACAAGTAAGTTCCAAATCCTATCTGGTCAAGTGGGACCTTCTGTCAGACTCTTTTCTTGCAGCTTTTGTACTTCTTGTGTTGCTTCCTTCCTCCGACTGGCTGGTGGAACGTCGGGAAGTATCCTCTTTTGACAAGCTGGAAGAAGGGAAAATGATACATAGTAACCTCTGGATATCATTTCTTAGCACCCACAAATCTGTTGTGATGCTTGCACAGTCATACAGGTGCAAAGAGAATTGACCCCCCCCCAGACTGCCTCCAGAGTTGACAGTCAGGCAATGCTTCAGGGGTACCGATAGGGCCAGTCTGAAAAAGAATCTCCAAAATTCTGGTCCTGAGGGCCTCCTCTGCCCTTAGGATGATGTCTTGCCACTAAATTGTCCTCCTCTGCAAGAATGATCGCCCAGAAAATCCTGGAATGGTCCCAAAGACTTATGGAACCACATCTTACCATCTCGTTTGTTTCCTGAGAAGGTCCATTGAGGGGTAGAAAACTAGGATTTCCATAGCAGACCGTCTTTCCTTCTTGTTTGCTTTGGGTAAGCGTGCTCTTAACAGACGGCCTAAACAAGGAAGTGCCAACAAAAGACATCTTTAAGGGCTCAGCAAAGTCACATAGCCGCATCCAGCCACGTCTCCTTATGGTAATCCCTCAATCAGGGCTTTTGGAGGTGTCTTCAGCTGTGTCAGCTCAACCTCGAAGCAATTGCAATAGACAAAAAAAAAAAAAAAAGAGAGTTGCCAGCTGAGAGGAAGTCAAAATATTCAGCAGACATGGACTCTTGAGTATTTGATAGTTCTTTAGAGAAATATCTCTGCAGCCTAGTAAAATGCGCCACATAATTACACAACCTCATAGCGAAGGTAGCTGAGGCGAACAGTCGCCTTCCAAATCTGTCCAATGCTCTGGACTTCGTTTGGTGAATGAACAAAACAGCTCTACTGCTAGCTCTTAGTGGCTAAACTCCTTTGCTCTACAGTGGGGTCTGTCCAAAAATGTGTCCGGGAGCAAAGGTGTCCAGTTTCTTCCATGTCCTGTAGGAAACCAGGTCAATACGTTCATCTGATTGGGGGGGGGGGGGGGCACCCAAGATGTAGATGGCCTAGAACAAAACACTTCCAGGAACACAGATTCTTCAGGAGGAGTCCGAGAAAACCAAACACTTTTTTGCTTAAGGCCTTCTAGAATATCTCCAAAGGAGATATCAGGTGGTGACCTGGGGGATCCTTCTCTCATTAAAAATCAGAGTCTTCAGTGAGAAACTCCATGGGGGGAGTCTGTATGTCTCCTCTTACATATTCTTTTCTGAGGGATCTCCTCCATGGGATGCTCAGGGGAGGTGTCAGAAGAGAGAGGGGAAGTTCCTCTAGTGGAACTGTCTGGAGACTAATTGGAACTGGCTGTCCCTTTGGAGTAGGTCTGATGGACTTGAAGCTCAGAGCCAATGACAGTAAGAGGGTAGGATCTGAAACATGAGACTGTGGCTTTCTGAGGAGAGAAAAAGCCCTTATCACCTTAAATGCAGAGGGACCAGGGGACACCCTTCCCCCTACTCCGTGCCGAAGCTTTCAAAGAAGGTAGGTTGGGGCCACCTCCAGATCTGAGCTGTCCAGGGCCAAAGCTCAGAGGAGGAAGGACAGAGCAGACAAAATTGGAGGCGAACTCAACCCCTCAGACCTGACACGGAGACCTGCTCTGCTGGTATCTGAGCAGAACTAACCAGTCAGAGAAAATGGCGGGGAGGAAGAAGCTTTCCTCTGATCAGACTCCAAACCTCTCAAAGATCTTTTATCCAGGGACTCCGAAATCACAGGCGAGATCGGAGAGGAAGATAGAATGGACTTAATAAGCACACTCCCAGATTCATCAGGGGACGGAGCTGGCAGGACCCCCTAATCGGGATCTGGGCTTTAAGGAATTTTAGCATCATCTTATCCACAACCGCCTCCGTCAAACTTCTGGGCGGACCTAGAAAATACCATGGAATGGGGCCTAGAAGGTTTCTTCAGTGTTTGAAATAACTGCAAGGGTAGGGAGGGAGAAATAAGTTTAACTGCGTACTCTGGAGTACTGCTTCTGCAAGATGTACTAGCTCTCAGATCCAGAAAAAAAGGGTGAAGGTAAAGGAGATATCACTATAAGGGCTGACCCTTTAGAATCATAGGATGGCTAAGAGGTTTAGGACCAGAGAAGGTCAGATCAGAAATTTTCCTAATTTTTTTTAATCGGCTCTGATGAAGCTTGAGGACTTCAGAGGAGACCTTTTTCTAGAATACGAATAAACAAATTTTGTTATTGAAGGTGTTTGAGCCCCACACATAGCAGGAAGTAAGCCTTTGAGAATCAGCTTGTTTCGTTTGCCAGCCAGAGCTCCTGGATTAAAGGTACAGCATACCAATCGGGCAGCATTAAAGTGGTCCGGTCCCAAATAATACACACACTTCTTGTGGGCATCTGAACTGGGGATCTTATGCCCACAAGTACATTTCTTAAAACTTGTTGTTTTTTCCTGACATAGCTGAAAGAAAAAAATACCAGACTGTAAAAGACCAACACCTACAAAAGGTACAAGACAATATACCAACTATGCTATAAGAAAAACTACCATAGGTAGGAGAAAAAGGAAAACATTTATCTCTAACTCCAGTGTAAGAAGAAAGAAAAAAAAAAAAAGAAAATTAGTAGAAAGAAAACCGAATTAAATATTCTTACTATGCTTAAGAGTGGAACCTGCATCTAACCACAGTGGCAGCAAACAAGACTGTAGGTAATGGGGGAGGGGTAATTCAGCATTAAAGATACAGGGAAGAGCTTGAGAGCTGGATTCGAAGTCTGGTATATGCGGGAGAGTCAGATCCAAGGATCAAATCAGAACCCATTAGTGAGAAAGAATGAAAAGGGCAACATCAGATCCAGTTATAAAGACCTCAAAGGTTCCAAACAGAAAAGATTATTAGGTCTAAAATCCATGAGTTACCAAGAGAGGCTTGGAAACTCAATCCTTTTATTCAGTGTTGTATAGACTCTGGGGGTAGGGAGACATGTATCATTTATTCTGCTGTTAGTGATCTGCTTGTCTTGGATCTCCTATATTGCTGCATGCCCAATATCTCTATAACTACTATAACAAAGGACATAAATATTCACCATCCGATAAAAAAAAAAAAAAAAAAGTGGAAGCACATGCTTGTAACCCAGCATCCCATAAACCTTCCATGCATGTTAAGCAGCATGACTCACAAGCATCCTTTAAACACAACCTACATGACTTGATTGATCGTTACAGATTTACACTAGGAAGAGAGAGGGTAGTGACAAGGTGTGAATAGTCCCAAGACTTGGCGTCCTTGGAATATCATTATTCCTCAACAGTTCGGGAATGCTTTTGAGACTGTACAATTTCAACTTTACCACATTAATGCACACTATACAGATTTTGTGGGTGCAGCTGTCACACACTTTTCACACCAAAACATAATA
>NC_056744.1:71861496-71901496 GCF_019279795.1 Protopterus annectens | reverse complement strand
CATTCCTCATCCACCAAACCTCCAATGCTGTGGTGTGTTAACGCTGACCAGGTAAGTCCTTTATGACGATCAAGCATCATGTATCGTGAAGCTAATGTGTTACTGGTTAGACCTCTACAGCACTTGTAAAGTGGAATAATACATAGAAAAGACTACTGGTATCTTATTGATTTAAGGTTTGTAGAGTGACTGCATCTTGCACTAGCATTGCTTTAATTGGTTTTAATTTACACTGTGATTGCATTTGGTACTATGTGGATGTAAATTCTCTATTGGTTTAGGATTTATAGAGTGACTGCATCTTGCACTAGCATTGCTTTAATTTGTATTAATTTACACTGTGATTGCATTTGGTACTACATGGATGTAAATTCTCTAGCCTCTAGCATTTTCCTTTGCCTGACATACAAAGCGTAATTTTGCCAACGACATACCAGGCGTAGTGCTTTCTAAGGCTTTACCATAATGATGCCTCATTCTCACATGAAAGCTTTCTAAGCATGTGTTTTTTTGTGTAATTGGTGTTCTTGTGCGGGGTTGAGATTTATGCTACTGTGGCGCAATTTATCTTATGTTACTTGGGTGATATTAGATGCACACCTTTAAGCAGGGCGTTCTTATTATAACTGTAAAAAAGCGACGCCCTGTTCTCTCCTACTACTCTACTATGCAAGTATTTTGCAGCGAAAATAGCTTTCTTGACAAAAGTAGACATTAGTATTACTATGTGAGGAAGTTAGATGCATGCTATGAAGCACAGCGTTCCTATTACAAGTATAACAAAGCAACACCCTGTTCTCTCCTTTTATCTACCATGCAAGCATATTGCAGTGAAAATAGCTTTCCTGGACATAAGTAGACATACGCTAAAGGGCTTATATGGGTTGAAATAGCCTGTCAGATTAAGCAGTGATATCTTATTGTTTTACAAAAGCAGTGATCTGATATCTCCTTACAGCTCTCCCAGTGCAGTGTCTGGCAGTAAAAAGTGAACTCGTGCTGAAGTTTAAAGCACACTATAGGCCCTAGGCTAGTCTAATGGGTGTTCCTGGTCCAGCTACTTAGCACATTCAACGTTAAATGTTTTTGCAGTAAATACAGAGTTCTTGTCCCGGGATTAAGACACCCACATAGGTCCTAGGCTAGTCAAATGTGTGTTATAAACCTACAGTCTTACTGTCCACCTTATTGGCTGCATGTATTACCACCTGTGCTAAATTGAGAATTATGTCCCACTATAGGAGCACTTTCTCGTAGCTGTTGGCCACATGCTTTTTTCTCATGCTTTAGGGTTGGCATTTTACTTAACTGGATGTTCCTTCACTAATTTGTAGTACCAAATGCAAGCTCTTCACAACTCTCTAAGGTGATTGTACTATTGGTAAAGGTGATTTAAATCACATTTAATGATATTAAATGTACTCAGATGAATATTTACTGTGTTACTAGAATAGATGTATGTTATTCTCTTAAATGAGACCTGATTTAACACTTTTTTAAGACTATTACAGACACAGTATGTACATAAACAGTATAACTATATAATTAGGTCTTGGTTACTACTAGTTGACTGATAGTTTCACGTTTAGTCTGGATCCTCTAACATTGTGTATTGATACAGTAAATATACATTATTATCAGTAGAAAGGTGATTGACTTGCTGTACTGTGACTGTACTTTCCTGTTTCATACAAAGCTAAACCAGTGCATATCTGTGTATTGATTTACTCCCTGTTATTAGTCTTGATATGACCAAATGAAATGTGTTTTAATGGATGTTAATAATTTAAATGTGACTATCAAATATCTTAGAGCTTACAGCCATACAATACTAAGCATACTGCTGTGTAAGAACTGTATTAGAAATGTATACTAGCTGCTTATCTTCTCCCCTACATCCTTATCCTAAGTTATTCCACACTCCCTCATCCTATCTTCTCTTCACTGCTCTCAAATAATATAGCCTTCTAACTACCACTCCACCTATAGCCCTACTCCTTTTCTCCCACTTTATCTACCACTTCCCTCTTACAAGTAATCTCTCCCTCCTATCCTTATCTCACCTCCCCATCCATACTATCTGTCTCTTGCTACTTCAGCTTACTATTAATGTATCTCACAAATGTTCTATTTTCTCCATCCTAATCCTACAGGTCCCTGGCACCAAACTTTAAGGTGTTCTTCAAACCCTAACCCACTTGGAAAGACCACAACTCCCCTGAGTGTTGCACCTTCAGTGGAATCCTCTCCAACAACAGTGCCATTTTAACTAAATAATGTATGTGTTACATATATCATCTACTTAGTCCTACTTAGCCTACTTATGTGACATACTGTTGAGGGTACCTGGTCAGCTTAATCACATCTCTGGAAGCCCCATCCCTCTTAGCAAACACTACAACCTTCTAGTGTCCCACCAACTCCCTTCTCACTTGCTCAATCACTCTCACTGTCTCTCACTCTCCCTATCTCCACTTAAAAGTATCTTTCTCTGCTATCACCCAATGTCCACTTACCTGTCACTACTAGTCTAAACACCTTCTCAGTCCCCTTTTCATACCTCATCCTCACACTGGTCTCCTCTATTAACTTGGCCATCTTTCACACAACCCTAGCCCACCACCACCACTCTCCCAAAGCTACACCCGCACTCACCTCTCTAGCCTTATTCTCATCCCAGAAGATACACTTTCCCTCCTGTATCCTGTTGCCAGCTCTAAGACTGTATATCTACCTAAACAGATGTGCAAATATACCTAGCTCTAACTCTGTTCCCAGCTCAGTGCCTGTTAGCTCTCAGCCCTAGGGCTGTCTAATTCCCCTTCAGAGATTTGTGCATAATATAAATCATACTACAGTGAAGCTATAGGTCTCCTCTGTCTTCACCAACTTACTCTGATTGTTTCTGTGGAAGTTGGACCTCTTCCAACCTGGTGTAGCCCCGCTCCACTCCCCTACCACCTTTCCCACACCCCCCCAGATTACTGTAACTTATACCTAACAACCACACCCACTACTAATTACCTCACAACCCAATTAACCTATCAACCTAATTGAAGATAAGTCACCACACCATCTAACAAGCGTTACACTTCCACATCAGTCAACTACTACATAACCTGTTTACACCACACCCTTACTTACTCACCCCATTCCTCTCACCCAACACACAGAAACCAGCTATACCTTAACAACTCTCTCTCTCCATAATGATTAAAATGCCCAAATCGCATAAAAACCTACTACTAAAAGTATTACCCTATCCATCTATTATTCTTCCTCTACTCCTTCTCTTCATCCTCTCTTCCTACCACTACCAACTTCAACTCAACAATCCCTCTCCTTGGCAGACTACATCCATAACTAACCACAATCACTTAAAATGTTTTACAATTACACCAACCGACATTAATACCTATAAGACACTCACATATTGTCATAATAATCTAACACCAAAAACTAACCCTCTCACCTCTCGCAAACAAAGCAGAATACTGCACAAATTATCCAAACTCTATCTACACTTCCTACTCACACTAACCTGCTGTAGTGACATACACCCCAACCCTGGACCCTCTCATACTACTACTACTAACCCAAACACAAGTAACTCTATCTATAACAGACCCACCTCATCCCTCCTCTACCTAAACATAAACATAAGAAGTATACTAAACAAAATCCAGGACGTTCATGCCCTACTAACCTTATATAAACCAGACATAGTTGTATTGACAGAAACCTGGCTTAAACCTAAATATAGCAATAATGAAATCATAGCCCCAGGCTATACTATAATAAGGAATGATAGAGTAGAGAAAAAAGGTGAAGGGGTAGCAATCCTATTTCAAAACCATCTCACCCTGGAACAGTTTGACTGTGATACCCAGGAACTGAAGAATATAGAACTGATCCTGGTAAAATGTAAACTAAACTCTCACAAACAAATAGTAATTGCAGGAGCCTACCTCCCTCCAGGCAGTAACATCAACACAACAGAAAACCTACTTAATTGGACCTCAAACTCCCTTCCTGATGAAACTATAGTACTAGGAGACTTTAACATAGATTGGCTCAAATGCTCTAACCATAACCCCTCACCCACATCAACCTCCACAGATTCACCCAAATAATATCCAACCCCACCTGAATTGACAAAGCGACTAAACTTCAATCCATCTTAGACTGGATACTGTTATCCCATCCCTCCCTTGTACAACAGTCAGGGTGTCTCCCTGACAGTCTAAGCGATCACCAGCCAACCTATCTAATTAGGAATAGATCTAACCAACACATCAACCAACCCATCCTTGGGATCATACGCAACAAAAGGAACTTCAATGCCACAGACTTTAGTAAGTCACTAAACTGCTGTGACTGGACACCTCTTAAATAACTACCTCTCGACAATGCTGTGCAATACTTTAACACTACCTTTCTAGAAATATTAAACTACCATGCAGCCTCTAGAACAGTAAGGATAAAAAACAACTATGCCCCATGGCTCACAAAGGAGACTAAAAACACAATGAAAAAAAAAGACAAAAGCTGGATATTGTTTCAAAAGGATAAATCCCCTACACTAAGGCAAAACTACCTAGAACTTCGTAATAAAGCCAAAAGACAGATTAAAGCTGACAAAACTAACTACTATAAAAACACTCAAGATAAATATACACATAACCCACAAAAATTCTGGTCCAGCATAAATAAAATACTATACCCAGGAAAAGCCTCCACCCCTACCCCTGTATTCCCAAATAATGATACCAATATCCCCACACAATTCAACAACTTCTTCACTGAAACAATAGTAAAACTAGCAAATGCCCAACCAAACACAAACACTCCACCACAACTATCCACCCCATTCCATGATAATGAAAAACACACCCCTACTACCTTCTCCCTACAACCAGTCCCAACCAAGACAATCTCAAAACTCCTTCAGTGACTTAAACCAACTATCCTAGCCACTGACAAATTACCCGCAGATTTTCTTCAGATATCAGCAGAGGCCATATCCTATCCTGTATCCATCCTCATTAACAGATCTCTGTCTGAACATAAAGTACCCACCTTATGGAAAACTTCACATATTATACCACTTCATAAAGGTGGTACTTCCCTAGAAATTACCAACTAACGCCCAATCGCTATCCTATCCCCTCTATCCAAAATACTGGAAAGAGTTGTCCATTCCCAACTAATACATTACCTCCAACAAAGCAATCTGCTATCCAAAACTCAACATGGCTTTAGACCCTCCCACAGCACCACCACTGCCCTCCTTTCCTATACCAACATGGTAAACCACCACAGGAACAAAGGCTTATTTGTATCTTTCATCTTCTTAGACAAATCAAAGGCCTTTGACATGGTAAATCATAATATGCTTCTCCAAACTCTGTCTAACCTAAATCTTTGCTCTGCCATAATAAGTTGGTTTCACAGTTACTTATCTAACTGATATCAAGCAGTTTTATGGCAGGACAAACTGTCCACCCTACTGCCAGTCTCAATAGGAGTCCCCCAAGGATATATCCTAGGCCCTCTACTGTTCTCTCTTTTCACTAATGATATCTCTTCAGCCCTACCCACTGCCTCAATAGTGCAATATGCAGACGATATCACCATTATATGTGCTGCCCCAAACATTAAAGAATTACAAACCCTTACCCAATCAAACTTCACTCTAGCTGAAACATGGTTTGCCAACACCAAACTTATTCTCAATCCCAACAAAACAAAACTGATTCTGTTCAATCCTGGGAGATCCCATCCCACAAATGAAAGATTAACTATAAACTCCAAAAGTAATATTCAAATCACCCCAACACCACACACAAAACTACTAGGTGTAGAGATCAATCACCAACTAAAATGTGATATCCATATAGCACAAACCATCAAAAAAGTCCACAAGAAACTAGGCCTACTCTATAGAAACAAACAATTCATGACCACACATACTAAAACTACTATCACTAGAACCCACCTGCTATCCATCCTACTTTATGATTCCCCCATATTAACCAACCTGAGTCAAAAAGAACTAAACAAAATGGAATCTTGTTACAACAAGATTGCCAAATTTACCACTGAAGCCACGCATAGGTCCCACCATTGTACATCCCTAAAACAGCTCAATTGGCTAGAACTACCCCATGTACTACTACTGAATCAAATCTCAACAGCACATAAGCTTTACCATCTACCTGAAAAAACTCCAGCCCTCCAGAGCATTATACAGCCTTACACTACCTCTAGAGAACTAAGATCTAGCAACCAGAACCTAATAAAAATAATCAGATGCAAAAATGAAGCAGGTAAATTCCTATTTGCCTGCACAATAGCCCAGTCCTGGAATACACTTCCAAACCACATAACCTCCACGACCTCTCCAACACAATTTAAAAACCTCCTAAAAAAACACTACTCTAATAATTGGCTATGCTCATGCTACTCCCCAGGATAATCCAGACCATGGCAAATCATTAAAATCTCCACCAATGTATGCTGAATCCTACAAAGCACTGTCAAGTTCCTTGTAGAATCAGCCTCTATTACCCTCTATTACCTTATAAAACTGAACCTAATAAATAGTGACTTTCTATTCTAATACTATCTCTCAAATTGTCTCCTAACAATTAAACAACCCTATCAGCTCTAGGCCTCTTTTCCCTATTAAAGGCCTACTATCTTGATGCTCTCCCTACTAGGTAAAACAAAAAAAACCAAAAAAAAAACAAAAAAAAAATTCTTTATGACTGCCTACATATGACTATTTTAGGTATAGACTTAGAATCTAGCATTAATGTATAGGTAACCTTTGTATTATGTTGCTGTTGACCTCTGATGATGACTCAATACCCCGAGAAGACACTGAATTATCAGATTTTCTGAACCTGTGTATGACTATTTGCTGTGGAGACTCAGAATCCTACAATGAGAACATGTAAGCCTAGGTATAACTTTGACATTGACCTCCATTGATGCTGGTTACATCTGTACCAACTTGTTTAACCAACTTGTAACTTAACTAACTTGGAGCTTTTCTTCCCGGTCCTCCACTGAAAATGGACCTGTGTCCAGTCGGACTCTCCTGGCTAACAAATGTAAAATAAAATAAAATAAAATAAAATAAAAATACCCCTTTCTCTTTTCTTATGCTCTGAAATCAATCCCTGATAGGGAAGGCAATTACTAGCCTGCAGTCCAGATGTCTTGTTGTCCTTTTCCCATTCTATTACCTTTCACTCTCTAATTATTTGTTCCCAGTGCCTTGGTTCCTTTGCCAGCTTCCACCAGTAAATTGTAGTCCCCTCTTGCCTATTTTCTGTATCCCTAATTATAGACATCCCTATCGGCAGAATCTCCCTTCTCCATTCCCATGTTGGCTTAGTTCTTAGAATACTTTCTGCTACTTAATGAATATAGTATTCTGTATGACTGTTGTTATTCTCCTTATGAATCTGCATTCAACATTGCACTCTTTCCTTATTTCTTGAATTACCACTCTGCTTCGTCATCATCCATTTCCACTTTGAAGTCTAGCTTTCTGCTTGTTTTGTGTATAACAGCTTTAACTGTGTAGCTATAAAATATCCCTTCAAATCAGGTAATCCTAAACTTCCTTGTTCTATTGGAAGGATCAGTTTATCCCATTTGACTCTTGCCCTCTTCCCCTCCTGGATAAAATCCTTCAATGCTTTATTAAATACAATTAACAACTTCTTTGGTTGATAAAAATATGCCTGATCTGTGTATAAAAATAAAGGGATTAAAAACATTTTTACTGCTTGTATCTTGCTCTCCATTCCCATAGGCAAGAGCTTCCAGTCTCTCAGTTTTTGTATTATTTTTTGTTTAGTCTCTTCCCACACATCCTTACTGGCCATAACACACTCCTTTTTATCACACACTCTTAAGTACTTCATTTTATCGTGTCTTCACAAATATGGGTATTGCTGAACCAATTCATGGGTAGTTACATAGTTCATAGCTACAGTCTTTGTTTTATCTTTATTAATTTTATATCCCAAAAAACTCATAACTGTCTTGGAATGTTCCACAACACTGAAATGTCCTTTTCTGGCTCTGTCAGGTACAAAATAATATCACCTGCAAATAAAGCTGACTTTTCTTGAATACCATACCAATTATATCCTTGAATTTCTGAGTCCCTTACTTTCTTTGTCAATATTTCTAAATATAGAACAAATAACAAAGGAGAAAGAAGACACTCTTGTGTGGTTCCTCTGTTCAGACACAACTTATCAGAGAAGAACCCTCCCACTTTCTTTTTTGCCTCTGATCCCGCATATATCCTCCAAATCAACCTTATTAGTGTATCAGGAAATGCAAATAGTTCCATTGCCCTACTCACAAAATCCCAGCTTACTTTGTCGAATGCTTTCTCTGCATCAAGACCCAGCAGCAACAGTGACATTTTCTGAATTCTGCTTCCCTCTGGATCATTATTGCTGTACTAATGTTATCAAATGTTTGCTTCCCCTACACAAAACTAAACTGATTCATATCTATCAATTTTGGCAACAACTTTGCCATTTGTTTAGCCATTATAGACATAAATACTTTGTGATCATGGTTTAAAATTGAAGTGGGTCTATATGAAGCTAGATCTGATGATTCTTTACTGTCTTTAGGTATTATAGCCACCACACTTTTTTCACAGGATGTTGGTGCCTTCCCTACTTTTAAAATACTGTTAAACAAAACCATCTAAATTTTTAGCACTTTCATCCTTCCTAGCTTCCAAACCTACACCGAAATACCATCTATTTCTGGAGACATTCCTGCTGATTGGTTATACATACCCATTTTTATCCAGTCTCTTCCTATCTTAACTGTTAATTGTTGAGTCTCATCTACCACTAACCTTGGCATATTTAAGTCTTCCATAAATATTTCCATTTGTGTTTTTCTTGATTTCCTTACTTCTCTGCTTTAACCAAATTTTCATAAAATCTAAGAAATATATTTAATACCTGTACAGGATCTCTGGTTATTTATTGATTTTTTGTTATGGGTTCTTTAAGTCTGGCAACAACCCATTCTACTTTCTGTGGCCTAGCCATTGTGCCAAACGTTTTTGTGCTCTGGAGTTATTATCAAAAACAGTTGCTTAACAGGAGTCTTTTGAAACTCATGCCAATTGTCTAGGTACTCCCTTATTTTCTCTTTAGCACTCTGCAATTTTGACTCTTCTTGTTCTGTGAGATTCCTCTTATTCTGTAATTCTTTACCTTTGTCTGCCCCTCTAAATAATTCTTGTTACTTCTTAACCATATCTCTTTTTCTTTTATTTCTATGCTATTTTTAAACTCCACTTTCATTTTATCCTACTCACTAGCTATAACTTCTGGAGTACCTTCTATTTTCCATAATAACACTTGAATAATGTCCACTATCCATTCCTTGCATTCTTCTCTTTTTAACATGTAGCTGTGCCAATGTCTCATCTTTACTTCATTACCATGCATTTTTATCTTAGTAATTATTGGCACATGACCTGAAATAGTCATTGGATGTGTGTTAAAGTTCTTAATTAAATGCACATGTTCCTGTGAAATATAATTGCTGTCTAGGTCTCTGCTGAAAAAGGGCTTTGGCTCAGTCAGACATTCCTGGTTAACAAATGTAAAATAAAATAGTCTAATTCAGTTATTGTACCTTGGGAAATAATATATAAATTCTCTCTGAGTTCCTACTAATGAATTCAAGTATTCCATACCAAATATTTTCATAAATGTCTTCAGAAATCTACCCTCTTTTGTTATATTTTCCCTTCTAGGCCCCTAGATAAATCCTCATTGTTGCAATTCAAATTGCAGTCCCCACCTAGAACTAATATTCCATGCTGAAAGCTGATTATGTCTCCCAAAATTTTTATGCTCAATGACAGCAGTTTTAGGTGGAATATAAATACATGTTGGTGTAATCTTTATCGCTTGTCAGTAGAGCCTTACTACAACAAATCTGCCATTATTATCTTTGTTCTCTACTCTATCACTATTGGAGCTCCTCTAGTAATTAGTATAAGTACTCCTCTTTTCCTTTGTCCCTGATATTCTCCAGAATATCCATCCTGAAATCCTTTCTTTGTCAAATTTATACACTTAGTTCTTTCCAAATGTTTTTCCTGTGGCATTGCTATTTACACTCTGTATTTGTTGATATAATCACATATTCTTTCCCTTTTTGTGTATACCTGTGAGACCATTCACATTCTAAGATAATATGGAAAGTGTTGCCATTATGATAAGTCATTATTCTCACCTACTATATATGACAGCTTTTTTAAATGTCTGTTTCCAGCTTTTGTGGTACATGCACCCACTAATGTTTGGCAGGTTAAACCTTTATACATTTTTTCTAATAATTAACATTGGAACCTATGTTACATTTTACAAGACTTTTTGTTTTAACGAAAACCCTCAAAAAAACCCCAGAACACCCCAATAACCTGTTAACTTAAAAAAAATACACAAAACTATGTGCATCTTCAAATAATATAGTTTACCCCTCCTAATAGGAACAATTGTCTAAAACAGTCAGCTGCAAACACAAGCCTTAATTAACCTAAAACAGTGGTTATCCATGATAAGATGCATGTTTTTGTCTGTGCTTCTACTTAAATTGGTGTCTGCTCTTTTTTATCTTTATTCTCCTCTCAGATGTGAAAGACAACTTACATGCTTTCAGAAAACACTAACTTTTACCTTTAAAAAAAACAGTGTTGTGGCTTTTTATTGCACTATTATCAGTTTGTCTCCATGGAAACATAAGAGAAAAAAATAGTCTTCAGCCACAAGCTTCTAAAATAAGCTGAAACATTTACTGCTAAAGGAAACTTTTCATTTTATTCAGTGTTGTCTTATTCACTTCTTTCCACTTAAAACCTGTTATTAGATTAACCTAAAGGTAGTAATCCAGTCATTCACATATGCAAAAGTAAGTATAAACATATCAGCTCTGCATAAATTATGATCTGTGTACCTTTGCCTTCCATCCTCCACCTCAGCAACCCAAGATTACAGCCAATTACCGAGAAAATAGGTATCTGTTTGCTTTAGTAACTTTCTCATGTACAAGAACAACTAAAATATTTTTATTATAAAATATGCAATCTATATTTATAGGAATACTGTTAAGAACATAAATTGTTTTACTTAAACATATCCTTTTCCTTCCTCTTCCATCTCCTTAGTGCCCTTCCTAAATAAATTCCTTTCAGTTCTCCACAAATTTAACAAAGTCAACAAAAGTCCACTCTTTCTACTTTTTTCACAGACCTATTTCATAAATGTGATTGATACTTTGCAGTCTCATATTTATTCACTAATTTCCATGTTGCTGGTCTTCTTCCTGTTTATCTCCATCTCCTGACTCCAGATTCCAGGTCAATTCCAAGGTACTCCTGATTCTTCTAGTCAACTCCTGTGCTTTTCTCTGACTCTCAAACATTTTCCTTTGGAACAGTGGAAAAGATTTCACTGGCAAAGCCTCTCTGTATGCTTTATTATCAGAAGAATGAAAAGCAGAGTCCCCTTCTGCTTGATGGCTCACTTTTTGTTAGACAAACTTTTGTATTTCCTCCTTGGCCTGTTCTTCACCAAAAATGACCTTGATTTTCCAGGAAAAAAATATTCTGAAGACAGATGGATATGGCAGCTTGAATTTCACACCTGTCTCTCAACATTCCCTGATTGCTGGAATACATTTGTTTCTCTTCTGCCTGGTGTACAGTGAATATTCATTTTCTGGAAAAACTCTACTGTCTCCAACTTTTAATACTTTGGCCTTTTGCCACAGTTTTGCGAGGATCAACTATTTCTGCTGATATGTTTTCAACTTTACTAATACAGGTTTTGGCTGCTTTCTCATGGTCAAATTTGGAGTATACCCACAGTGCCCTTTTAATTAACCATTCCTGCTGTGGAATACCAGTCCAGTTCCTTATTTGTGCCTTCATAAAATTAAAACAGTCTATCCCTTCTAGTTTTCATGGTACAGCAGAAAATCTCAAGTTTTCCCTACGTACTCTGTCTTATAATTCTACCATTTTTTGAAACATCTTTTCTTGAGCAGTCTCATACTCAGCCAACCTTTTCCTAATTTCTACCTCTCATTTTTGCAGTTTTATCAATTTGTCTGAATATTTGTTTAAAACTTCTTCAATTTTCCAGCCTTTTGTTACTTGTGTTGATATACTTCTTCCATTTTTCCAGCCTTATGTTATTTGTGTTGATATACTTCTTTAGTGTTTTGTTTATTTTAATAATCTCTGAGCATATTGGCTTACATTTCCAGTAAATTACTGAAAACCATGTATTGTACCAAAGCTGAAGCTTGAATTGCTTTTTTGCTGAACAGCTACAGATTTTTTCCCATTTGTGTTTTCTCTTAACCTTTCCTAACTGGTTTTCTTTCAGGCTGTCTTAGTTTCTTCTTTGGTGGCATCCAGGCAGTATACTTACTAGCCAGTAACTGAATTTACTAAATGTGACAAAGTTCATGGCCCTTGTTTTCCAGTTTTATTTTTCACACTGGGAGAGCTGAAGTTAAGCTGTTAATCAGTGTGCATCCATCTTGGAAAGTCCATAGCCCTTGATATTTTGGGTTTTACTTACAAGTTATTACATTATAGGTTGTGAAAGGAATACATCTCAAATCATGTTAACCACTAGCAAGCAGGAAATATCTTAGCTAACTCCAGGCCTGGATCTGATTTGTATAGTAAACTGTTACTTTAGGACACATTCTGGAGAGCTGGGCCTGTCTTGCTGTATTGAAGAAATGCTGCTCATCCATCTTGTTATTGTCTTCCTTGCTACTGTTAGAAATACATGGGGCAGCTTGTATTGGGATTTAAACACTAAACAGGGCAGGGTAAGTTAAAATATATTAATTGTTTGGTAACTATAAATGAAAGACCCCTTAATTAACATCATGTTTGTATTATCTGATTAAGGTAGTGTTGCTAAGGGGACATTCACTTTTTTAAAGTGTTTTCAGTCAACAATGTACACCACCAGCAATGTATTCTAGAGACATTATACATACTTCCAAGCAAAGCAGGACCTGTGGAAGGACTATGAAGACATTTTTAGGAGAATATTATTCAGTATTCAGTATGTGGATGATGCAGCTTGATGGGCAAGAACCACAATAACAGAATATTGTGCAGCTGTAGGAGAGATTATGTAAAGTGTGTTTATGAACAGTACTCATCTGGTGAAAGATTACCAAGGTCCCCTAACAGAGGAAGGTTTTGAGAGGTGAGACATTATTCCTGAATTTTTGAAAACAGAAGTAAAAGATTTTTTATACCTAATGTAGCATGTTCCATTTCCAGTTACTAACATCACAGTTATAAAATTTGTTTCCAATATGATGAGGTCTGTAAGCAAATGTATACCTTATATGTGATTTTTGCATCAGAGAGTTATTTAAAAACATTATGTATTAAATATCCAAAACTTTTTTTTTTAAGTCAGGTATTTTACATTCAAGAGGTTTAAGAACATTTGTTTTAGTTGTTTTTTCTGTCCATTTTCTGTTCATATCTGTTAACTGAGAATACAGTTTTTAATTGCTTGATTACTTCTTACTATGGGCAGACAGCGCAAGGATTACTAAATTTGGTATGCCTCTTGAGGCCATCTGTTATGCTTAAACATATATTTTTAAAATTGCTAGTTTGTGTAACATACTTCCTTTCACAAGACCTAGTAATCCTTGCTGTACATACTTACCATGTAGCACTGTCCAGTCTCTGTATTCACAATTTTTCTTCTTGAAGCTGTTGTCTGAGGTACAGTGTAGTTAATGGGAATCAGATGCACTATATCATCCCCACTGACAGTCCAGTAATATGCATCAAAAAGATTGGGATTTGTGTCTACAACAGGTGAATTCTGAAGGAGGTACATTTCATACTAGAGGAAATACAAAATAACATGCAATCAGTGTCACACAGACTTATAAAAGTTTCAGCTATGGATTTTGAAAGATGTTCTTAATTTTCATGCTATGGAAAATAGTAAAGAGTGTTTCTAGATCTGACTATCTACTGTTTTTTTCTTTTTTTAGACAGAAGCATGACATCCATGGCTATTGATACTGGTATCAGTACAGCTGTCTGAGTCTGTGAATCAGATATCCTGTTATTCACAATATGCAAATTTGAGAATGAAAAGCTATGAAGAAGTAGGAACACTATGTAACACTGATAAAACATTTCTGATAGAAAATCTTTTTTCCACACCATGACGAATCAGGACATCAGCTAAGTCTTTTCCTCCCCCTTCTAGTTTAGAATAATTTCCACCTGGTTTTGGCACTTATGTTAACTTGAAATACAATTAGAAAAGTCATATATTGGCAGCATGTCTTTATTTATTTATTTGGTCCACTCGAATTTCATGTTTACTAGCCTGGCCCCCAGCACATAATGTCCACACCAGGTCTACCAGCTAATCTCCGATCTCCCTGGTCTTACTCTGTTTTTTTTTTTATCTGGGGCTAGTTGTGGATCTTGAGGGTGTCCTGGGGGCTTGGGTAATCTGTGCTTCCATCTGGGGGATTTTTTTCTGACCTACCCACTTCCTTTCCCCACCTCCCATGCTTGTTGATTATGACCAAGGGCAACTCCCCTCTTTGGACTATGCCTCCCCTTAGGGACCATATCAGTGGGTACCCTTTCACCTTTGATGGGCTAGCCTATACCTTCCCTGCCACTCTGTCAGTCACCCAAGTCATTAATCAAACCTGGGTTAGCCAGAAAGTAGTCAGGTCTTTATCCATCTATGCCACTGGCCAACTAGCAAGTCTTAATTTATACCAAAGTAGTATTTCAAATATTTGTTTTTTGTATGTTAACTATTGTTTTTTATCAGTAGGTATTTTGCATTTATTTGTTATTAATGTAACTTTCAGTTGGTAAGGTTTGCTAACATAAACAACTCCAATTTTTGCAGTTCTACAACCCCATCTTACAAAAAATATATATTATAGTTAGTCAGAATTAACAACATGACCATATTTATTTTCATTTATTTATCCTTTGTTGACCGATTAGCTCCACTAAGCTACTAGCCTCTTTTCAGGACAGACCTGAGTTGGCATTTATACTACTAGGGGAAATTTGGTCAGGACATTGGGGAACTTCCCCTACTGAGTAGGAGAGTGCTTGTTACATTTCTAGAGCACTGGGAGAACAGCATTCAAGGAGATTCAAGAAGGAGATTAGAACAGAGGTGAATGCTGATGCAGTGTTTGAACCTCTACAAGATTCTAAGGAGGTGTTTCAGCAGAATTTGTTTGTTTCATCAGAAGACAATATTCAAAACAATAATGGATGTGTTATTATAACCAGCCAGTCAGGAGAGTTGCAGGATATTTTGGGTGAATTGCTGTTGCAGAGTAAGCCAGAGTGTGGAAAAGATGTTTCATGGGGTGAAACTATGGACAAGGTTTAGTCTGAGGAGTTGGAAGCTATTTTTAAAAAAGATTGCCAGACCAAAAAAAATCATATGCCAAGACTGTTAAAGAAACTGCTGAGAAACTGATGAGAGATCAACAGAGGAAAGGCAATGTAACAATCAAAGAAAATTTATGGTGAGAATTTAGAGCAAAGAAGAAAAATAATTGGACAGGTATGGCATTTGGAATAATTTAATGGTCCTATTGGGAGTGAAGGCTCAGGATGTAAGCTTTTATTCTCATTCAGAAAGAAATGTTTCGTGACATTATTTTTAAAACTGGTTCTGTTCTGGAAAGTTTTTTGGGGAGTATGAGAAGAAAAATAACTATAATCCATGGAATTCTTATGTGGTTAAAGCATGATGCTGAAAGTATGAATTTAAAGAGACATTTAAGCAAGCTTTGCAAATAAGTTATGGACATCAGCAAAGTCTGTGATAACAGAGGATTATGGACTGGAGGGTGGGTCTGTCATATTGTACTGACAATAGAGAGAAAGAAAAAAATGTTCATATTCCTAATATGAAAAATGTAGAAGGTGACAGAGGTGTTGTAAAACATTGGACACAACTGAAAAGATTTTTTCCTGTGGAAAAAATTATTGCTTGATAAGTAACTGTGATCAGAGGAAATGTTATATTTGTGGGGAAACAGGTCACGGTACAAAAAGTGTGAACTGAAATGTTATAAATGTAACAAAACTGGGCATTTATGGATGGATTGTAATCTAGAGAAAAAGAATGCAGAAGAAGAAAGCAAAAGTGAGAATAGTATATGATGGGAAGAAAGAGTTCCAATAAAAGATATAAGAGGAAGGAGAAAAGCAAGATCAGGAAAAAAGTAAAGATAATGTTAAACAGAAAAATGAAACAGAAGATAATATTGAAGAATGTTCTGAAATAAGTGGTAAAAAATATATAAACTGGAAAATAGTGAAAGGTAAAAAGAATTCCATTGGCAAAAGAGTAAGAGACAGAAAAAGGAAGTTTAAAGGGATGAGTGTAAAAGAGAGAAAAAATGAAATGATTAATACAAATTAGATAAATATTTCAAATTTACAACATTTCTGCCAAGCTACAATATAAACATAATGATAGATTTAAAGTGTTTTCATTAAATGTAAATAATATCAAAAATTTAAGTAGAAGAATAGGCATCCTAAATTGGTGTAGCAAGTGTGATGTTGCTGTAATAATATTGGAAGATATAAGATTTTTACTCAAGAAGAGAGATTAAAAAGAAGCTTTGGGGAAGAGATACGATATGTAACCTAGGAAAGAACTATGTTCAGACATAGTTGTACTTGTAGAAAGTCAGTGAAAATATTGAACATAACATTACCAATGATGGGAAGATTAACTATTGCAGATTTCAGATGGGATATCAGGTATATATACAACTAAAGAAAAGGAAATTTATTTCATAAAATTTTGGATTATGTAATAATTAATATGAATATAATAACTGGAGATTTTCATTATGATTTGAGAGGAAAAAAGAAGAAGAGAGGAAATGATGTTGAGGAAAAAAATTGAAGTTATAAAATATGTCAATTTAGTGATTTGGAATAATAATTGTGAACATATACTCGAGGTATATGTAAGACAGAAATAGATTATTTTATTATATAACAAGGTTTAAATGTAACAAAGGGAGAGACACTTGTAACAGGCTTTTCAGATTACTCAGCCATATGAATAGAAATAAAAAAAAATAAAGAGTATATCAGATTGGGAAAAGGAATAAAAAAATAAAAGAAATTATGGAATGAAAGTGGAAAAAAAAAAATTAAAAAAAAAAAAAAATATATATATATATATATATATATATATATATATATATATATATATTCACTTTATAACCTCAAAATGCTGAAATATCGAATTTCAGTATCTCGAGACTATAAAACCGAATCCACAAAACACCGACAAACAAAAACCGCGAAACCACATAACCGAAAACACCACACACACTACACTAAACATACAACAAAACACCCACATCACAACATAAACAAAAAAACAACACACATACTAACTCCGAGATCGCACAAACACAACACAAAAGCTCACTCACACACGCACATTCTCCAATCCCTCACAGACACTCTAACTCCCACTCAAAACTCTTACAAAACACTCACTTACCTGACATAACAAATACATCCAAACACGGCACCGCTCACCAACAAAACACAAACCCGGACATTACATAGCGCAACTTCATAACCGCGAATTCGACATATTTTCAGCATACGTCAAATTCGTGATTATGAACGTTCGCTATTTTGAACATTCGACTTTATAGCTTCGAGATACTGAAATTTGACATTTCAGTATTTCAATGTTATAAAGTGAACCCATATATATATATATATATATATATATATATATATATATATATATATAAATATATAGAAAGATCATATTTCCACTAGAGTGTGTTATAAAAACTGGTCTAATGTTTTTTTTTAGAAATGTAGTCAGATGTAAGAAAAGTAGGAAAAAAATTATAAAACAATGTATATGGATGCGTTACAGGATATGGAAAGGAATGATAGAGAATGTTATGTGACAGAATGGAGAATTTCTGAAAAGAATCAAGAGAAAATTAAAGATTATTATTTAAGCAAAGACTGTATGTTGCTCTGCATATAGTAAAAAATAAAGTAAGAATTTATGTGAATGGATCGTTAAGCAAACAGATATAAAGAATGATATATATCATGAATGTCCTATAAGTAGTATATTTTAGTTATGAATGCATTAACCAGAGATGTGAATTTGCACATGAGGGGTGCTACTTATATTACTAATGAAGAGATAAAAATTCCAGTTGTGTTCACTTATGAAGATGATATTATATTTATGAAGGGAAACAAAGTCTGGATGAAAGAATTTATATATTACATACCTCAATGTTTAAATATAATAAGCATGACTTTAAATAATGAAAAAAGTAATGGACTGGGTAATATAGTAAAGACAGGAGGAGTATCTTTCTCAATGAAATAAATCTCTGTGTTAGGAATAATATTTTGGGGAAAATATAAGTGAGGAAAATGAAATAGGATACTAGATAAAATAAAGGAACTTTATTGCTTTGGGAAAACATACAAGCTAGAGTTTAATAAAAAGTATTATTTGATTAATCCAGTTATAATGGGAAAGACTGCATATTTAACTAGTGTCTATATGATGCCAATAATCTCTGAAAAAGAAATACTATAGATAATTTGTTTCTTTTATATGAGGTTCAAGATTGAATCCAGGAGTCTTATGCATGGACAAGGAAGATGGAGGTTTAGGATTAATAAAACAATTGCTTATGCTTCTTCTTTGAATTGATATAAAATTTTCATTTAGATAAATGCTAAAAAATGAAAAAAATAGTAGTACATTTACTAAAGTACAAATATAAGCAGCATTGGAATATGTTAAGAAATTCAAAAGAGGAAAAGTGTATTTAGATTAATTAATAAGATGTTATCAAGAAAAAAACTATTTTGGAAAATAAAACATTGATGAAATAGAAAATGAGAGGAAAGCATGGAATAAAAAATATCATGATACATTATTATTATGTTAATCCTTGGGCTGAGATAGTGAATGAAAAATTAAAGATATAAAAGAATGAAAAGCATGATGTAATAAGCAAGTGGAATGTCAAGATTTTTATGGAGATTTGTGATTAATAAATTACCAGTAAAGGGAAATATGGTATATAAAAAAATAATTGAAAGAACTTGTATATATTATGGCAATGAAGAAACTACAGAACATGATTTCTTACAGTGTATAAGGGCTGCAAAATTATGGGAAAATTGTGTAAAGAAAATTTCTTTGAAAATATAAATGAGGTAAATGAAATAAATATGGATATAGTTATGTGTGGATATTGTAGCCATAAAAGTAAGAAATATATTAGTAAAATAGATAAAATATTATTTTATGTTGAGTGGACCATGTAGAATGAAAGGCTAAATGAAATTTCTTTAATGGTAAATGAAGACTAGCAGTAATTTTAAGAAAAAAATAGATGATGTTTGTGTAAAAGTGAGTAGGGGCCAAATAAGATAACAAAGATAGAAGTTTAACATAATAATGACAACTAAGATATTTATGTATGACAATAATGGAAAAGAATGGAAATGTGTACAAATTTGTAAATATGTAAGTTTGTAAATAGTGTTGTATGTAATTTTGTTTTAATAAAGAACTAGTACTCTTTTTTAATAGGTGCTGTACGATCTTGTACATCAACCTGAGCTACCACCAACTCATGTAGATGGGGTCTCAAATTGACATCTCATCAAAGGATGGCACACTCAGGAGTGTAGCACCCCCTTATGCTGCACTGCATTGTCAGCAATCAATCTGCCAGGTGCAGGAGTAAAACCCCTAGCCTTCTGCATGAGTGGTGAGTGTGCTACCTGTTGTGCAACTGACTGCACTATGACTCAGTCTATAATGCCATAACAAGTTGAAATGGTCACTGAAAGTAAAAGACCAGGATAACAGCTATTTGTCAACAGAATTCTGAGACAAAACTCAATGAAGTGAACTGGTCAGCTCCAGTTTCATCAAAAAGAGCTGCAGTTTTACCTACATTGTTGCTGAATTGTAGGATAAGGGAGTTATCCCCTTATTTTTGAGGTTTATCTATCCTGAATTTAGGATATATGGAGTTGCAGATGTGTGGGGGTGAAAAGGGGACTTGCCCTCTGTAAAAAAATCATCTTTTGTGTTTTTCTTTGTGTTTTCAATGGTTGCAGTAGTTAACCTGTTCATTTTGTTTAATCAGGATCATTTACTGCTGTGTCAATTAAATTCTATAGCTCCTAAAATATCAGGTAAAATCAAAGCACTTAATGTTTATTTTGTTCTGAGAAGCATGCCAGCTGTAACCATAGGCAGCTGTTTGACTACAATAAAATATCATAGTACAGATATGGGTACAATCCCAGATTCAGAATAATGCATCATACCATCATTAAAAGGACAGCTATATGAAAACTTGGAACTAGCAAGTAACTGGTAATATGTACAAACATACAGCACAACAAAAATACACATCTCAGACCTTTAAACAATACTGGAATAAATAGTAAAAACTATCCTTAAATATGTCTTTATATCCAGTAGTTCATCTGCTACTAAAAATGCTTGTTGCTATCCTGCCTGCCACACTCCCTTAACTTAGCTATACCTACTTTGAGGTTGCAGCAACACCTAGGAAACGGATATTCCAGTATTCAATATAGCTCTTGAACTTGCCAACACTGGACAATTCTGGTTTCTGTGCTAAGCCATGTTTGATCGTTCAAATTTGAGCATTTCTGATCAAATCTAACATGGCCGACTTGATGTCTAATCAGACTTCCTATAAATACCTTAACCTGCATGTTCTTGCTCTGCCTGGTTCTTGGCTTAAAGCACATGTGAAGGACAATTATTTCAACACTGAGGGCTATACACTCTACTGAAAGAACCACACAGGCAAGAGAGTATGTAGTGTAGAATTATTTATAGAAGACGCATACCACCCAAAACTTTAAATATGCTGCCTCATAAAATAAAAAGAAGAGAAGCTCTGCTGGTATCATTGCAGAAAGATGCATCAACTTATGACATAAGGAAGCAGTTTTCAGTACAAACTACAGCAAAAACTATATTGGCATGAAGCTTGAAACCAACCCTTGTGTGATACTGACATTGAACTGAATGCTGTCATATGGAAGCAGCTAAATCTGTCACTAAACATTGACTTAGTCCTCAAGTACATTGAAACAATTCTTATGGATCGACCCAGGAAGTGAACCAGTGAGCTTATTACCGTGAAGAACAGCAGCACATACTTGACCAACAATACTGGCAGACAGATTTGCAATGAGGGATGCCAGGAAATCTTACAAAATCTCTGATGACATAAAACACACAATGACTGCTGACTGATACATACGAAATGACAATCCTTGAAACTTCAAGCCAGACAGAGCTACGACTTCAGCTTAAAAAAGGCAGCGCAGCTGGCTTTTGGAAATACATTAACATTCTTGGTGGCAAAAATGTTAGTACCCAAGATAGCCCACTAGGAATGAACTCACACCACCTCACACCAGTCTGTCTTGGCCAAAAAATTGCTGATTGTGAAGCTAGAATGAAAATTACCCATTGCATTATTAAACTGTATCCAAAATATGAATTACAGTAAACAAGACATATAGGTTCATTTCATTTCCCTGGTCAGTGGTATAAATGCTCATATTATTCTGGATTTACCTTCCTGGCTGTTTCAAATCTATACATACATCCACACCAGATTTTAAATTATATTTATTGCTTAATAATATGTTTGTTTTAAATATGACTACTCTTAAACATTATCCAGCAAGATCTGAAACAAAATTTACTAACTGTTAATAGTAAAAGCTACCCATTTCACAACATTTTAACCTTAAAAGATCACTTGAAATGTATCATTATAGTCCACCAACATCCATACTTCTCAGTTAGAAACTCTTAACAGTGCACACGTCAAACTTGGGATTGTGCTAAAAATGGTGTAGCTTTATACAAATACACACAAGTCCTGTAAAGCCAAATTATTGCATGTTTAACTTGATTATGATAGTTATTCTCAGTTTACTACCAAAATGCCACTGTACAAATAAACTCCCGTTTGGAACATTGAAGGGAAGAATGAAAGTTAAATTGTATGTCTGCTCGCAATGTTGAATCAGCTGAATGAATTCAGCAGATTCGACACTGTCACCGAACAGACCACATGATGTCTGTATAGGAGCTCAGGTAAGTGAAACTCCTACACCTCACATCACATTTTTGCAGGGGGCAAGCCCTCTTGCACCCCCGTGGGAGGCTGCACACCCCACACCCCCTGCTATTCCAACTCTGAGATCACACTACAGTAAGGAAAGGGATGAATGTCTCAAGCCACACCGTACCATGATCTCTGTGCAGTATGTTGAAATCATGAACTTTCGAACAAGGAGTGTTCAGCAACACGGACAATCGAGCATCTGTCTTTTGATTGTCCATCTGCAAGCATCTCCACTCGACTTTTTGATAGTAAACCATTATTCTCTTCTGCCCCTGTGCTCAGCAATTGAATGTGTACATTGTTGAATGTATGTATATACCTGAAATAACTGATTGTGGTAAAAAATAATAATTATGAGCACATTAATTTATTTCAACCTTGTTTCATAGCAATGAAGAGCATCTACAACAAAGTATTCCAATTTATTTCACACAAATGCATACTAGTCTTGCAAAGCCAGACTGTGTAAACTGAGCAAATAATAAAATGGTAAATTACTTTCATCCAAAGACAGTCCCCACCAATGCCAAGCAGTTACAGTCAACTAGGAGTTCATGGCCATCCACTATACTGTTTAATATATGTGAACTTTCTGTTCCTTGCCACTGCAATGAATCATGGGAATGCAAGGAACAGAAAGCTCTAGCTGCTTTGGATAGCATTGCAGTGACCTGGTTATTTATTTTTTCAAAGTAAACAAACATGATTTTTTTAAATAACATGCCTGAAGATGAACAGCATCTTTAGTGCATGTGCTGCAAATGCAAATGATATGCACAAGTATATAGAAGTAAATACGCAAGGTACCAGTTAAAACATTTTTTATTAAACCTAAAAATAAATATGTATTTTGTTAGTGACTGTTACATTCAACACATAAGCTAACTAAAATGAATTAGCAGTGCTGAGCACAGGAAACGTTTTTGAAATAAAATTATTCCATTACAGATAATGATTAACTGACCCTGTGCCCCTAGTAATTGCCTGAATCACCACTTTTATAATCCAGTGTGACCATCTGTGCACAACACTACCCCGAATAAATTGGCTGCCAGATCCAGCTTGAACCTCACTATTTAAAGCAACATAATTTACGTTTGTACATAATAGCTACTTACCACGCTGGCACACAGAATAACAATCAAATCAGCATCTTACAGTCTACAGCCAAACAATAAAGACTCTTTGTATCTTAAAAGAGCACAGCTCATGTTAATCTTAGATGAAAAACTTTCTGGAAAATAAACTATGCAAACCAGATCCACTTTTCCACAGAAACCTACAGCGAAACTAATTACATCCAGTTTAGAGCCAAACTGATGTTTCATCTCTGAACTGCCTATTATCACGGCTTCAATAACAATGGTTAACAACAAAGATCTCCATTACATTCTCTCAATATATATTTCCATCTTGCTGCAGTAGTCCTTAGGACGGCATGGCAGTTTTGACAAACTTTAGCAAAATTCCTGGGTTTGAGTCTCACAGTTTACATTTGTGTACTGTGTGACTTTGAGAAAGTCATTTAATGAGCAATTTCTGTTAGGTTGCACCTGAAAAGGGATTTTGTGCCCGTTGTCCTTCCCAGCATTACTATTGCTCATCAGATAACTGTCTAAAACCTGTCAACTTTGTCAATATACAAAGATATAAACTAGCATCCAAAATGTATGAAATTATGCAAATGGCCACCTTTCATGTTGTACTCTGGTTTTATTGTATACACTATTATAGTTAATATTGTCTATGCTGCATCAGCTCTGTTTGTCTTCTAATATGTGTGCATATATCTCACTATTTTTGTGTGTAGCCATATGGTCTGGGCCATGGCTGAAAAAGGGTCCTTGGACTAGTCGAGCCACCCAGTTAACAAACAAACAAACAAACAAACAAACAAACAAACAAACAAATAAATACACTCACCTACTGATATAGCTATTATATTCCCTACTACTTTATTTCCATTATGTTTTTTAGCTGGATCCAACCATGTACATAACCTACTTCACCTCTGATATCTCACAGTTTTTTTTCCCTACTACTTCAATCAGTCTAATCAAAAGGTTGTTATCAAAAGCAAAAGATCATAATTTTATATTAAGTGATAATGTGCCACTCGTCTTCATTAGAAAACTGGCACCATGTACTGCCAAGCCTGCGTCACTATACATTTACAGATGGTAACATGAAAGCTGTGGCCCCACTATCTGGAAGTGTCTGACAATAATCTTACTTTTTCAAGGTAAGTGGGGTCTCATAGTTCTTTCCTTAAGAAACCTGTCCATCTCCGGCTCATTATCTCCCTAAAATGACTTTCTTATGGACAGATAATGATTTTAGGTCAAATCATGGAACATGAACGTCTCTGATCTAACTGAACGTATCTCTAACTACCAGCTGTGACAAGGGACTTGAGTTAGCAGCCATCTTCTTGGAGTCTTCCACAATTTTTGACTTTGCAGTCCACCCACTACTGCATTCCAGACCAATGAAGCTGGTAAGCAATTTGTGATCATACCCAAGCTGGCCTGGTTAAACACTCTTTCACCAAGCTGCAAAACAAATGTCAGAGTTTGTTCTATACCTCAGAGTGCCTCAAGTCTTGATCCTGGGTTTTCTGATCTTCTCAGTTTTTACGAATAAAATGACCTCTGTGCATACACGATTCACCCAGTAGAATATGTGGAAGAGTCAGTACGTCTACATAGCTCAGATAAACTCAGAGCCATAATGAAAGAACTGCTAGAAGGTTTCAGCACTAACAAGTTGTTGCTGCATATCAGTCTGATTCTAAATGAAATAAAGACAGTGGTATTAGTGTTATACATGCAGTCCATAGAACTACTTGCCACTGAATAAGCACAGTGTTCTGAAGTCATTTGGAACACTTGAAATTGTACAGCCTTACCAGGTGCATGTCATAGATAGATAATGGCCTGATTGTGATCCAGACATCCCATTAGAGGTCTGGGATGATGAAGGAGTCACAAACTGGAGGAAGAAGAATGATGAAGCACTACACATGGGTAACCTTAACAAGCATGATGTCATGAAAGTAACACCCACTTAAAGTTACAAGGTTCTCAACAGGTCTCCCTTCTTCATCACACCACTTTACATTTGAAGGACTGATCTTGGATGTGTTTGTAAAATAAAATGTATTTTGCTCAGCTTATAAGAACTATTGACTAGATTTAGGTGGTTTAATTGCATGTTACAATCATCACAGAGAGTTTATGTATTTTATATATTTACTTACTCATTAAAATTGTTTGCTGAGGTAGAGCACTGATCCGGGGGGACCTTTTTTCAGGCTCAACCCAGTATGAAAAGACACAAATGCAAATAGACGGCTAGCACAGGTAGTACTAAAGTCTTAGGTGTACCAAACATTGCACAATATAAACATCCTTTGAAAGGCTATTGATATCACAATGTTGGTTCTGAAGTATTTAGAGGGAATGGTTTAATAGTACACATCTATGCCAGTAAACTTGCAATTTAAAGTAGGATTCAGTCCTGCTTGCATGTAGGTAGAGCTGGAAAAATGCAAGAAAGAGTAAGTTAAAAGGAGAGATCATGGATGGGAGGATGCTGAAGGTGATATGAAGAAGCACTGAATTAGCATATGGGAGAGGAAGTGGTGAGGAGGGATAGGGGGTGAACAGGAATGGATGTGTTAGGTTTATGCATAGATTAGAGTAGAAAATGAATGTTAAAGATTTTAATTATGTCTTGCCTTTCTGTGTAAAACTATCATACATAAATAGGTTGTAGGGCCCCTGGCATTCTTGTTATCCATCTCTCTGGCGCACTCTCTTATAAGGGTCACTTCCTATGGTGTTTTCAAGATTGTTATCCATCTCTCTGGCGCACTCTCTTATAAGTGTTACTTCCTGTGGTGTTTTCAAGATAGCTTGCTAAACTCACATGCTTCTGCATTCACTTTGATGTGACTGTGGAATTACATAGCTTTCTTATTTCAGTTATTTTGCAAACACCAGCCCTGATGCCATGTTTTACTACTTCTTGGACAGAACACTGATTTTTGTTTCTGCCACCCTTCCACTAACTCTGCTGGGTGCTACAGCCTGCTTTGCACCAGCTTGTCCATCTACAAGTGTGAAAGTAAATACAGCTAAAACATGTACCCTATGCCTGTTTTAATGGTTGAGCTCAGATGTGAATAACCATGTCGGAGTTCTTCTTCTTCTTCTTTCGGCTTTTCCCAGTTAGCGGTCACCACAGCGGATCACCTGCCCGCTCATGATTGGCAGTGGAGTTTTATAGTGTCGAGTTGCCAGCCCGGCGCACAACCTTCCACAGAAGGCACACACACACACATACACACACACACACACACACACACACACACACACACACACACACACACACACACACACACACACACACACACACACTCACAACTAGGGCCAATTTAGAGTGTCCAGTCCACCTACTGCATGCTTTCATGTTTCTATAAACAAGTTAAGCCACTGACTTCTCTACAGTCTTTGACAATTACAGCAGTTTTACTCATGAAGTAAGACAAGAGCAGATTTCAAGTAATATTTGTTGTTGCAGTTCACAATATTTTCTCTCTCTCCCTCCAAGAGTATCTGTTGTGCCCTGCATTAGTGCTTGCCTGACAGAAATAATTCAATGCTGTTTACATCTCTGCCTTATTGCATTCTGACCTACTGTAATTTATATAACATATTTTAATTAATGTATTAACTGGTTTTACAAAGGATGATTGTCTTTCATACATAAAATTATCTTTATTTGTTCCTGTATTTGTATCTGTAGTGTATAGGACATGAAAAATATTATTTTCTTATACTTTCGACTTGCTGTGTAACATTGGGAGCTTCCCAGGTCCTTCTGAAAATAGGCTCTGCTCTCTACGGCTAATCCATTCATCAATAAAAAATAAATGCATACATGCATATATCCCCTGTGTATACATCTTCTTTGTGCTCTATAAAATGTAACAGTCTTGCAACTCAGAATACAATTTTAAGTGCTTTCTGACATATTTTCAATGTCCATTTCCAGTATGGATCCTTAATTTTCCGCATGTGTACTCATATTCTGCAGCTAACTAATTCCCTTTGATTTATCCAAGAGATCTCTAGCTAGATCTACATTTGTACTGCTTGACTACTTCACTTTCACATTTGGTAGCTAAGAAACTATTTTTGGGTTGTGGCCATGTAATTTCTTTTTCTACCAAAGGCTGTCTTTAAATTATTCATAGGGTCTAGCATGTCATTTTCCTCATCTTGAAAAATGACATTGCATATAGTGATTCAATATTTAGCTGATATCCCCTTTCCTGTATTGCCTTTGGAGTGTTACCATCCATGGCCTATAAGATGTCATTATTTGAGTGATGATGAGGGTGTGGTCTGTGTAGCAGAGGTAAACATCAACTAGGATAGTCAGTCTTCTCTTCAGCTCTTTTAGTCTTTTTCAGCAGCTCAACTTTCTTAATGAATGCAGTAAATCTGGCCATCTGTACCAATAGGTTGATGGGATAATCTATTTAGAAGAAAACTTTTAGCACAGTAAGTCAGCAGAAATGTGTTGTAAACACAGACATTAAAAAAACTAGGAAGAAGGAAGGGAGGAAGGAAAAGACTGTATAAGGCATACTGAAGGAGACAAGAAGCATGTAGCACCCATTACAATTTTAACAGGTGATGCATGAGGAACCTGAGATCTGATATCAATAATATTCAATAAAATAAGTTGGACAAAGAGAGAGAATGTAAGCAATGTATTTATATTCTACACATCAAAAATACTGCTTCCCTGCACTTAAATGCAAGATTTGCAAAGTGCATATGAGGAACTAATATAGGAAATGATTCTGCTTCCTGCCTTGGCTGTTATACAGCCATGGCCTTATGTCTGCCCTGGGTTGATGACTAGCAGTTGAAGGAGAGCTTCACCCAAATGTGCATTGGAAAACTAAGCTTGAAAGCCTTGCTTTTCTTCAGACTCCAGGCTACACTTTTTGCTTTCCACAAAAGTGATTTTCCTTCCATATAATTCAACACTACAAAAGTCACATACAGAAAAAGCATAATTTAATAATTATTCCATTTGTTTTATGTCTAAACTTATTTTGTCTTTCTTTCCTGCATTTGTTTCATCAGCTGTCACATTGTGAAGGCTATTAATAGTGGCAAAGTAATTAGGTTATATCAGTTATTCCAACTACAGAGCTACTAAGAAAACAATGGCTCATAAGACACATTTAAATGCTATTGTTTATCAGTCATAGACTGCCAGCATTGCACCTCAGATAAAGCATAGCCTGGAGTCTGAAGAAAAGCAAGGCTTTCAAGCTTTGTTTTCCAATGCACAAAAAAATAATAAATAAATAAATAAAAAACTTCACACTTAGTTTATTTACAAATTAGTTGTCTTTCCCTTTAATCAAACTCTTGTGTACCGCAAAGACAATATTTTAATCTTACTCTTCTAATTTCCTATCAGTATTTGATTTTGCATTTTTTACACTATTTTCTGTAAAAATGCATTTTTCTTCTGGTGTTTTGTTACAGCGTTATTGTATTGTATGCAGTTTTTTGTTGAGACAAGTCAAGGAGTTGGGGAAGGAAGATTAACATCAAAGACTAATTCTAATTACAATATTAAAATCTGTGAATGCAACACAAATCATCTCAGCTCAAACAATACCTAGTAATCACAGGGTTCTCTTCCACTTGAGCACTAAACTGCAGTTGTTACTTTGAAAAGAACAATTAACTCTACGTTTTCAAGCTCATCATTCAAACTTTCCTTAAAATGTTGTATCAGAAATGGCCATTAATGAAAATCAAAGGAAACAAAGTAATTAAAAATGCACATTAATATTAGCAGTCAAAAGTAGGCAGTCGCAGTACCGTTGTAAACTGATGGCAGAGAAAACCACAGTAAATGATCATCTCATGCCTGTCCCTCTAAAACGACATCAGGAACGCGAGGAACTGACTGTAGAACAAAATCATGTTAGTCATGGCAGGCCCCCTCCAGGACATGTTGGGTTATAACAAATTAGAAAAAAATAAAAACACTTACTTTGATACAAAGACATTAGTGAAGCAGAAACGTTCAAGATATGCTGAAAAACATATTTTTCTTTCATTTTTTTGTGTGTTGTTCTCCTTTAAAGTACTTAATAGCTACCCAAGTTGTTAAATTCAGTACACTGCTTGATACCTACAGTACCAGTACCTGGTACAATTTTTTTTAAAACTGTTTAAAATGTTAAAGCCCTTTTCAGTACTTGAGAAATGAGGTACATTTGAGGTGATGTATAAAAAAACTCTTCCGGTGAAACTCAGGTGAATTTAAGTGTACTCAAATCTTTTTGTTTCACCTATTTCTACAGCTAAGTAAAATAGAACAACATAAAGTAAAATAGTTCACTTAAATCTGTTCTTTAAATAACATTAACAGGACTTGACTTTGAATTCCAGTGAGTTTAAATGAGAAACCCCAGCCAGATCGCAACATCTATTACTGCATTTAAGTTTACATTAGTGAACCAGTACAGCATAGTTTAATAATGGATCATCTGTTTGTTTTAAAAAATCATGTTAGCACTCAGTTATGGTAGTATATCTTAAGTTTGCCACACATACTGACAACTCTGCTATGCTGATATACATACATAAGCTATCTGAGAAGACTGTTACTTTGCTATAATGAAATACTTCCAGTGACAGATTTTATACTGTAGCTCATGTTTTTTTTTTTTAGCCTTTTTTAAAGTTTCTCTCTCTCTAGTGTGTTTGATTATACTTTGCCAATAATAAAACAGTTCAGTGTTTTCCAAAATATTGTAATTCATTATACTAAGCCTGTAATTGTGCTTTACATCACAGACTTCTAACCTGCTGTGAAATATAGTGTAAACCAAAACAGCATGAAACTAACAATGCAGTGTCTTTGGAATGCACATCTACAGCACCAAAACTTAGTAAGATGTACAGAAAATGAGACGTGTTTAAGATGCTGTAGCAAAGGAAACAAATCATGTTTTAAAACATGTTTAAATACGGAGATTATCTATAAAAAAATGAACCACTATGCATGCTAGGCAATTTTTTTATGACCAAAGTTGCATTTGTTGCTTACCTCTTGTTTAAAAGCTGGGTCACCACGCTGTTTGCACATTGTGTAGTTCTTTTGGCACAGATTGTTTATACTGGAAATAATGTTTTTCAGGAAGGAACTTAGTCGGCCAACACTTTCGTCATTAATGAGTTCACTGAGACATGACATGCATGAGCTGGAAAAAACTTCTGGACATCTTTGGTGTGGATCTTTCCAGAAGTACAGCATGGTTAGGTTCCTATGCACAGTGGTAGCATAATTTTTGCACAAGTTCACAGAATTTGTTGTGGGTGTACATTTTTGGCAGATCTGGTTAAATAAATAGCCTACTGTCTTTGCAGTTTGATGTGCAGGCTCATTTTTTAGATAATACTCCAGGTCTTGGGGTATTTTTCGGGGATGCTTGTGTAGTGTAATGAGCCCCTGGATATTTCTTTGTACTGGCAGCCCTTCTTCCACAAAGTTGGACCAAAGGCAACACAATATTACCTGTTTCTCTGAGTTGTTTTTCTCATTGATGGCAGATGCTAATTCTGCTCCTCTGTTTAGCTCGTCAAATACAACGGTGGCATTTGACCTCTGCAGTATTATTTTCTCTGCCAGTTCCTGTGCAGTGTCTATCAAGGAACAACCCCTTTCTTTGAACTGAAGGCAATATTCAACCTTATCTCTTTTTATAAAGTTGTTGGCAAGGTCATTAAAGTTGTATGCCCACGGTTCTCCTTCATAAAATACTCCCATGAGATTCCAGCCAAAGTACTCAATTATTTTAATTAAGGAATCAATTGCTCCTTCTTCATCCCTTCCGTAGTTTTGCCCAGATATATGAATGCTGTCCCCAGAGACATATGCCTATCAAAAAAATAATTTCAAAATATTACTCTTCTGTTTTATGATTACATTCTGACAGTTACCACTGTGTAACACCACCAGTGACAGCTATCACACTGTCACACAAGCTATCGCTATAACAACAATTACCACTCTGGCAGTCTAAATTTATAGCTATATCATACAGTAATAAAAATGATTGACATATTTTCAAATTTTGTATAAAGCTGTAAGACTGGGAAGGAGATGTTATGTTCTGGGGATACAAAGTAATTCTGAAAGAACTTAATGCAGGGTGACAACTGTGACATAAAAGGGCAAAGAAGAACTTTCAGTTAAGAGGTCTCTGGGGATAAAGATAAAAAATAACATTGTGTTTGTCCTCTTTCGGCAAAATGTGCTGATTTTGACTATATATTTTTTTCTTTTCTTTACATGAATATGACTGATCCCCAATGGACACTTTTTAGGATTAACTGACTGATTTAATAGTTATTTCCATAAATGGAAACAGCAATCTAACAGGGTTCTGGCTCATGATTGCAACATTTCTAACTTCATTGAAAATGTGCAGAAATATGTCTGAGGGTACGATGGGGTTCTGTTTCTCTGGACTTTGTGCACTATTTGCTTCCTGTCTTGTCACAGGGTTCTGAATCAGTGAAAGTCTGAACAGAGAAACAGAGTACTTCTTTAATGAAATTACTTTGTTAGGTCCAGTGCACGTTTGCTGTGATTAATTGTGTTACCTTTTGGTTTAAAGAAGGCACACTACCCAGGCTTTGAATGTCAGATGAGTTCTGATTTTATGACTGTCGCAAACCTTTCACTGAGACTGATTTTGCCAGGTAAACTGCAGTAAGGAATTTTATCCCACTTTCATAATCCTGATGCAATGCTACATAGACCAGCATCAGGAAAGCCCAGTGTAACTGGATAGTAGGTAAACACAGGTTGCTGTTGCATTATTGTTATATCTATGTAAAAGTACTGTTCAGATTCATTAAGTCATGCGAGTTCTGGTTTGCAATTATCAAAGGGCTATGAGAATTCAGGTCCCAGTAATACAATATTTATTGCTATATGTATTAGGGTAGTCTTTTAATGTAAAGTTTTGTATATTCTTGCCTTCTTGTTGCATTTATCTCTGTTATTGTAAGACCTCTGCTCAGGCTTGGAAACCACATGAATGCAGGTCTATAATTATCACAGAACCATGTAAATTCAGGCACTAGTTTTAATGGAAGGAGTTTGTTTGATTTATCCACATCCAATTTGTTGTTTGTTTGTTTCTTTGTTTGTTTCTTGAAGTTCAGCATTTATAGGCCACCAGGCCTACACTGATTTTTTTCTTTAATTTTTCTTTTACAGGGTGTGGAGCTATAGGTGTTTTGGGGTATCTGATGAAGCTGGTGGGCCCCTTCCCTTGGTAACACTCAGCTTGGGATGAGGAGGGGATGGTAGTAGTGGTGTAGGTGAGTGGGATTACTTCCTGATCAAGGCTGCAGCATTACTTCACTTTATTTTTATAATGATAGTATCCTGGTATTTGATCAAGAAAGGGGAATCTTACATTCCACTCAGCAAAGACAATAGCTTGCAGCCACTTCACCTGGATGGATCATTTCTGTGTGGCAGTAGAAGTGTGGTCTGGGGTGGTTTGGATGGGCGCCAGTTCTGCCTGTAGTGGTGCTGGAAGCAAATAACAGCTTTCCACAGAGTACAATTCTGGCTACTATAACTCTTCTGCCAAAATCTATTGCAAAAAATTTTCTTTATCTAATGGTAGTTTTTCTCAAGTTTCTAAAGAGACCAGTGTGAGCTAGAACAAAGTGATCATTTTTTCCTGTTGTCAGATGTAAGCGGCATGTTTTTGTATTTGAAGCAGCAGGTTTTATCATCCAGATGGAGGGATTTCAATATTCAGTATACTGCTGATACTGGACCTCAGAGATGTATTTGACAGTTTAAATCCTATCTCATCTTTGCTCTGATGTGCCCCAGTAATATCTGACGTTTGGTAGGTGCAGAGCCTTTGAAATAAAAATAGCACAATTACAAGACTATTTTGTAGAAAGAGGTTATGATAGAAGGTAAGGCAAACCTTTGCAAGACAAAGGAAATTCAGACAAGACAAAATGAGCCCCTGGTTGAAATCTAATAGGGATGATGACTCAACAAAAACTGGAGGCAATAAAATAAAGATTTAAGACTTATGTTTACCTATAGTAGCAATATACATGGGGTCTGTGATATAATAAGAAACAATTGGAAAATATTACTCTCAGATGATAAGATGAGTGCAACAGTGGGTGCAACACCTTCATTTGGGTTTAGGAGAAATAAGAACCTGAAAGAGTTGTTAAGCTATGAAGGAAGGGAATCTCATAGATGTATAGCCACAAGGAAGGGTACAAGCCCTTGTGACCTTTGCAAGGCATGCAATCACATTAATTTGAATACTGAGTTTATTCATCCCTACACTGGCAAAAGTTATCATTTTGAAGCGCAAGCTAATTGTAGATCGATGAATGTGATATATTTAGCAACATGCCAGCTTTGTACTTGCTATTATGTAGGGAAAACTAATTGTATGCTAAAGACGAGAATTCTGAATCATTTATCAGCCATAAGGCTGAGGAATGAGCATAATGCTCTTTACAGGCACATTTCAGCTTGTCCAGATCATTATTTTAAATTTATGGTTATTAGGCATATATTTAAAGGGAATAGAGGGGGTGACACAGTGAATAAGACTGAGTGTGAGGAAAGTAGATGGATCATAAAATTGACAACACATAGATATCCTGGCCTCAATGAGGTCATTCCATTAAAGCCCGCCTTAAAGAAAAGGCGGATTCAATACTGAATAGTGATTGGTAGTTAAGAGATTTAAATAAGTCTCTACATTTGGAAAGAATTGTCTGAAGAAGGGTAGTAACCCAAAAGCGCTTACCAGTACTGGTTTGTATTGGATTTTATGGCATTTTATCTGAATGTTTCAAGCTTTTGTTTCATTCTATATTGAATAAATCATTCTTCATATTTGTTGGATACTGCTGCTTTTTTGGACTTGTGTTTTTCGTGGGCAGTTTACCTTTGGGGAGGTTTCCTGTTTTGATTCTAATTAAAGAGACTCTGATTAACCCCAAATAAAGTTCATCTGTCCTAGTAAGATTTTCCTGACATTTACTCAGTTGCCTGCTACAGCAAACGCTATGGTTCCCAGAGAGCTTACAAAGCATCAAAGAGATCTCATTGTTGAAAGGTATCAGTCGGGAGAAGGGTACAAAAAAATTTCCATAGCACTGGATATACTATGGAACACAGTGAAGACAGCCATCAAAAAGTGGAGAAAATATGGGACAACAGTGATGTTGCAAAGAACTGGACGTCCCTCCAAAAGTGATGAAAAGACAAGACAAAAACTGGTCAGGGAGGCTGCCAAGAAACCTACAACAACATTAAAGGAGCTGCAGGAATTTCTGGCAAGTACTGGTTGTGTACTACATGTGACAGCAATCTCCCGTATTCTCCATATGTTTGGGCTATGGGGTAGGGTTGCAAGATGGAAGCCTTTTCTTACACAGAAAAACATCCAGGCCCGGCTAAAATTTGCAAAACAATACATCAAGTCTCCCAAAAGCATATGGAAAAATGTGTTATGGTCTGATGAGACCAAGGTTGAACTTTCTGGCCACAATTCCAAAAGGTATGTTTGGCGCAAAAACAACACTTTGCATCACCAAAAGAACACCATCCCCACGATAAAGCATAGTGGTGGCAGTTATCATGCTTTGGGGTTGCTTTTCTTCAGCTGGAATTGGGGCTTTAATCAAGGTGGAGGGAGTTATGTACAGTTCCAAATACCAGTCACTTTTGTCCCAAAACCTTCAGGCATCTGCTAGAAAGCTGAAGATGAAGAGGAATTTCACCTTTGAACATGACAATGACCCCAAGCATACATCCAAATCAACAAAAGAATAGCTTCACCAGAAGAAAATTAAAGCTTTGGAATGGCCCATCCAGAGTGCAGACCTAAATCCAATAGAAAATCTGTGGGGTGACCTGAAGAGGGAAGTACACAAGAGATACCCTCACAATCTGACAGATTAGGACAGCTTTCACAAGGAAGACTGAGCAAATATTGCCAGGTCAAGATGTGGCATGCTGATAGACTCCTACCCAAGAAGAATGAATGCTGTAATTAAATCAAAAGGTGCTTCAACAAAGTATTAGTTTAAGGGTGTGCACACTTACACAACCAGCTTATTGTATGTTTTTTATTTTTTATATTTTTCCCCCTAACAGATTTGTTTGTTTTTCAATTGAATTGTACAGGTTGTAGGTCACATTAAAGGTGGGGAAAGTTTTAAAATGATTTATTGTGGTCTCATTTTTTTTATATCACAAAAACCTGGCATTTTAACAGGGGTGTGTACACTTTTTATATCCACTGTAAGTAGTGCCATTAAATGACAGTCCCAGGTGGAGTAAAACTGAAAGGTCATGACTTGAGGGCTGTCGGCCTGAATGGAATGGAAGAGCATGGATATGAGGTTTGTTCCTGATAGTCCCATGCCCAGCCTGGGAGCATTTGACTTTGAGTGCAGTATGAAGGCTGTAATTATTCTCCTGATGGTCTCCCGTTGCTTTGATGTAAAGATCAGGTTAGAGGTAGATGGGAGGAGTAACCTTTTTTCTTTTTGCCATGCAGTACATCTTAACTACTGAGCTATAGCTGTCTGCTTAAGTCAGCCAGAGGCTGTGGATCATCTATTGTCATGCTGCCTAGACATGTCCAATCAGCCAATGGAGGCTCTATTGGTTACCTGAGTTTGGTGTAGGTATAAAGAGATTCTTAGATTATATTGTATGTTGTTCTTCCATATTTGGAAATGTTTGGGTATTTAGATGTGTTGGGTAGAGCCTGGGTTTCTACTGCTCAGAATCAAGTGTTGAAAACACAACTGCATGAAAGTAATGGTTTCCACCTACCTAAATGAATGCACTGAAAGTGAAACTACTTAATTTAAGTGTGAAGTTTGCAGTTATACAAACATGTAATGCACAAAACCACAATAAGCCCCATACCTTTTATAGTTTATTTTTCTGAGATCACTCCAGCTCAGAGAAAGATGATTATTTACAGCGCAAAAATAACGTCTTCTTTCTCTGATGTGCTGCCATTTCAGAGTATGCTTTTAAACATTACGGTCAAGCTCACATGTATTAGCAGAGTGAGTAGACAGAGGGCAATGAATTAAAAAACATACTTCAGGAAAGCTAAAATGAGCATCTGAAGGGAACCAGACCTTCAGGCTGGGTAGGTTAATGTTTACAGGAAGAAGACTCTAAGTCAAAGCTTTATAGGACTCATGGGATTTATTATCAAAATTATTCTTAGACAATTTATTTTTATTTTATTTATTTTACATTTGTTTACTGGGAGAGAATGACTGGACAAGAAGCCCATTTTCAGCAGAGGCCCGGGGAGAAAAGCTTCATTAAGATAAAAACAGTAGAAAACAATACATAAAAAAGACAAGTACATATAAAACCCAGGAACATGGGTATAGCTGTTATCAATACATTACATTAATAGCTCAGTTGAAATAAAGCAACATGATTAAAAATTATATGCATAAAAATTGAGGAGAGAACATTGAAAAAGATGTAGCTGTTATACAATACTTTACATTGCAAAAAGGTGGGTATTACAAACAGGTATTTGTACAGGAATAAGTATTTGGTACTGTGCCAGTGCAGACTTTGGGAGATTCTGAGTGTAATTCTATGAGTATACTGTACAGCAACCTGTGAGATACTGTTATACAGCAGAAGAAATCAGTGATTAGTACATTCTGGTGTGAGCTTGAATTAGAAGAATAGAGTAGAAGGTTTTGCATTCAGAGTAGGAGATATGTGTGCTGTGTTAGAGGGAGGATGAGGTTACAGCAGGGATGTCTGTATTATGATAGCAGAGAGTGAGTGTGGTCTAAGGTGTAGTATTTGCTTTGGCAGAGGGTTATCCTGGGTCTGTGCACGTACATTTCCAAAAGCCGGCTAAGTGTGACTGAAGATATTTTTTAAAGTTAAGCTTACTATCCAAGATCTTGATATCCAGAGGAAGGGTATTCCATATTTTATCAATAGGACTGGAGTAGAGGAAGTCACATGAGCTATTCCTGCATTTGGTTATTTTAATGAGCCTTTGTTGGTGGATCTTAGTACATGGTTGTTTGTATAGTGATCTAGTAGGCCTTGTAGGACTGTTTTTTTTGGGGGGGTGATATAAGATTTGGTGGGTGCTTGTAACTTGGTTAATAGTAAGTTGTTGTTGTTGTTTGTCTTTTGGCTTTTCCCGTTTAGGGGTCGCCACAGTGGAACTCTGATCCGCTAATGATTGGCAGTAGATTTTCACGAACGCCGAGGTGCCAGCTCGACGTCCAACCTTCAATGAAGGCACGCCCATTTAAGTTGGTTAATAGTAAGTAAGTTTGGCAATTCCAGCCAGGATAATTGTCTGAGGACTAGATAATGATGGGTCCTGAAGGCTGAGTTGGTGGCAAACTTTGCAATTTTGTTGTAGCAGTTGGTTAGATTGTTTAAGTCACCTTTGTTTAGATTAATTAGTATGGGAGAAGCATAGAGTAATGTAGAAATTAGGTGGGTTCTAGCAATGATGGCTTTACTGTTACCAGTGATGTAGTTTTTGCATCGGTAAAGGGTTCTGAGTTTTTGTGTACTTTTGTTATTGTTTGTGCGATATGCTTGTTGAATTTCATATTGTGATCTATGGTAACTCCTAGTAGTTTGGTCTGTGACTATTGTGATGAGGGTATTGTTCGAGGAGATTATGTTAAAGGGGGGAATAGGGTCTCTGGGTTTTGTGGGATGAAATAACATTAGTTGTGTTTTTTTAGGGTTGAGTATTAGCTGTGAGTCAGCTAACCAAGACTTAATCGTGGTAAAGGATTCTTGGGTAATATTTTGCAATAGTTAGAGAGAGGGGGCAGAGCAAATTAGGGTGGAGTCATTGGCATATTGGACCAGGTTGTCATGGAGGGTGGCTTTCTGGAGGTCACTGATAAATAAGGTGAAGAGGAGAGGACTAAGTATGGATCTCTGTGGGACACCTGAGGTTACAGGGAGAAGAGGGGACAAGGAATTTTGCTATTTTACAGCTTGATGGTGGTTGGATATATAGTCCTTGATTTTTGAGAGTACAGTTAGGAATTTGGCATGTGAGACCATATCAAAAGCCTTGGAGAGATCTACAATGGTAGTGGATACTAGGTTACCATTGTTCTGTTGATGATTTATGGTTTTGGTAAAGCTAATAAGGGCTGTGGTGGTACTGTGATTAGGACGAAAACCATGTTGTGTGTTAGCAAAGAGATTGTTAGGAGATGGTTTAGAACTTGGGAGTGTATACATTTCTCTAGGAATTTTGACAGGGGGTTACAATGGCAATCAGTCAGTAGTTGGATAGGTCAGTTGAGTTGCCGCCTTTGTGAAGTGGTATTATATGTGACATTTTCCAAATGGTTGGGATGTATTGTTCTGAGATTGACTTATTAATTAATAGGGAGACGGGGTATGAGATGGCTTTGGCTGCGATTTTGATGTATTCTGCTGATATTCTATCAGCTGCCATGGTTGTGGGTTTAGTTTTGTCAAGTATTTATAAATTGTGTTGGTTGGGACAGATTGTAGGGAGAAGCAACATTGTTATAGAAAGTGTAGAATAAATGTCTAAGTTGGGGCTTGGAATCAGAGGGCAAGTCCGTGGTCACACTTTCCAATGATTAAGATATGGATATTGAACTAGGACTATTATGGATTCTGAGCCACCATTTGTGTTAGTTGTAGGGACTTGAATGATTAATTGTATCATATATGAATGGCTTCCAAAGACCCAGTTAGAGGGAAAGAATACTGTGTATCTGGAAGAGAGATGGTCTGCATTTGATAATATCTGCAGGTGATACATCCACCATCTTGTGAACAACCTAAATTAAATAGCCTGGTCTGTGAAGTGATGGTTCCTCTATAACACCCCTTGAGAGCATAGAGACATGGCAGTGTTGGTTATTAGATTACTCCCTTCTGAAAATGGTATCAGACTAACTTGTGAGACTCCCTGTGGATAAAGGTTTGTTTTGATGAAGGATAATCCCAAGTGATTAGCATCTCTGTCTCCTGGGGGCAAGGCTAAGAAGGGTAAGTGCCAAGCTGGGACAGCTAGTGTGGGGGTGGGTATCATAGTAATAGGCAATGAGAGAAACACAGTCCTGAATAAGGGTGGTATGATCAGTTTACCAGTATGAAGACATACTGATCCTCTGGCTGAGTTTATTTGGAGATTTCTGGCTCATTTGACATGGGTGAAGGCGGCCTTGTGGAATGCTTCTGTAGTGCTAGGCTCATCCTTTTTATTCACATCTGTGGATCACAGGCCCATAACTGTCATGATTTTACTCTGCAGGTAGTCATATAGTATAAAAGAATTTATATTCCTTCCAGTCTTGTATTAAAATAATAAACAGCAAGATGACAGATAAGCCAGAGTCTTCACTATGTAATACCTTAAACCTCGTTTGAAAGAAAGCCGTGAGAAATATGCAAATTACCTCTTAAGTACTTTCAAGTGTTTCTGCTGTAAAGCTTATGAACAACTCCT